>NC_139021.1:174791711-175085129 GCF_964662115.1 Mustela nivalis
ACCTCGGGGTGTGCGGGGACCTCGGGAGAGGGAAGCCGGGTGCGGGGCCAGAAGTGACGCAACGTCAGGATCCGCTTATTGTTCCTGACAAATAATAATATAATAAAGCCAGAAATGTGCTTGTACCAATCAGTCACAGGTGCTGATAATAGTTCACCTAATTACTTCATTATTTTTTGCCACTCCACGGAGCAGTTTGTATTTACAGTCCTGTGTATGGTTCTATTACTACCACTTATTGTGACGAATCCAGCAATTCTGAGGAGTCTCTGAGGGCCTGGACAAGTAGAATCTTGTTTTTCTTGATTTCCCCGGGGGGGGGGGGGGGGCGGGGGCTGTGAGGAGGGGGAGTGGGGGAGGGGGAGGAGGAGGGAAGCCTCCAGCCCATCGACCTACGACTGCTCATCTAAGATGGGTGATAAACGATGGGTGGTTTTTGAAACACTAGGATTTTAAAACAAAACAAACATATCCTGTCCTATGAGTTTCGAGGCTGGCCCTAGTGAGGAAGGGAAGGAGAGGAGGTGGCTGGGCTCTGGGCCCACACCCATGAGAGGCAGGGGCTTGGACCCCAGCCCTGCCCCATCGGGAGGGGGAGCAGTCCCCTTGGGGACCTGTTGTCCTAATGACTATCAGGCCACACGGAAAGAAGCTGGTTTGGAAAAACATTGTGAATTTCAGTCACTCGAGCATCAGTAAATCTGCTGGAAGTCGGGGCTGGTTGTTTATAGCTTGTTAAGATGTTGATTGTTTACAAATTGCATTTTCCCTTTGAAAAAGTGAGCACCTCGCAGGCAGCGGCTTCTTGTCACTCATCACTAGCTGGGGTGCTTCCTGCCTGCCGGGGAGAAAAGGCTGCCTGTCGCTGATTTAATTGGAGGAGCTCTCCACTTTGGGGCCCCTCCCCTCCCCTGTTCCCTCTCTCCTTCCTCCTGTGTTTACAAATCTGCTCCGAAACCCAGTCCCTGGGCCCAGGGTTCTGCACAAACTTCTATTTCCTCGTTATTTGCAGACACAAAGAGGAGTGAATGCTGGGGCGGCCTGGTACCCCCTCTTGGGCCCCACTTCCTTGCAGAGGCTTCAAGGGTCTGATTTCCACATGTTGAGAGCCAAAAGGAAGCAACAGAAGAAAGGCATCCTTCTACTACCTTCACTGAGTAAAGAGAAGTCACCAAGCCATAGACTGTGGCGGGCCTGCTCCCTAATTCCCTCCCTTCCCTGAGACCTAGAGGCGGGGTGGGGGCGGGGGGGTTTGGTGTACCCACTCCAAGGCGCCACAGCGGCTAGACACAGCCAGGAGCAGACCCCAGGGCATATGACTTCCTACGTGCAAAAGGCCTCCCAGTTTAAACCCGTTCATTCCTTTGTTCATTCAGCAGGTGATGGGCAGCTGGTCCACAGCAGGCAAACCCAGAGCTCCAGAGATGTATTGTAGGAAACCGGAGGCCCACAGGCACAGCCTTCGACTCCTTGAAAGCCCCATGGGAGAGATGGAGCCATCTGGGGGTTCTCACTGCTGCCTGTGGTTTGCAGCTCAAGTACCTTCTTGAGACACGGTCCCTGCATGGTCTCTGGGAGCCCATTTCCCCTCTCCAGGCACTTACATGACCAGAAACCCGCCAAGGCTGTCTGAAGCCCGTTAGCCGGGCTCCACCATGGGAAGGAAGGGAGCACACCAGTCTCCCTCTGTGAAGTAACCTGCTGCCTCATGTGCGTCCACGTGCTGACCTGTCCTTTCCCGTCCTGCTGCGGCTGCCTGGCCCGAGCGCTTTCTGCCCACATAAGGTCTTGCCAACCGTGGCCACTCCGCCCACGGGAGTTTGAGCTGCGCAGGCTGCTGAGGGCAATGATAAAGCACCAGATCTTCATTCCAGGGGCCTGGTCCCAGCAGGAGGGCAGAACCCAGGCAAAGCTTCATGTGGGTGGTTTGCAGCCAAGACTGTGCTCAGAGGACCACTCCTCAGGGAAAAGTGAGAACTGACAGAGACCTAGCTCTTCACCCCAACTCCCTGTTGGCCCTGCCCCCCCACCTCTGCCCTTCCCTCAGCTCCCCTTTGGGAGGTGTGGAGAGTGTGGCAGCGAGAGTGACCCAGAAGCAGGAGAGTCTCCCGGGGCCCTATGTTGTGGCCTATGATGACCTCACAGGCTTACTGGGAGGCCATGAGTTTTCACTGTGTCTAGACATTCAAATCCAGTTGTAGACACTCATAGGAAAAAAAAGCAGAAGAAAAGTGGTCTGCGTTGTAACAACGCAGAATATTCTGTCCCAGCTCCAGAGACAGAAAGTCCAAATTCAATGTGTGAGCAGGTCCTCTCTCCCTTTGAATTCTCTATGCGAGTCTCCTCCCTTACCCATTCCCAGCCTCTGGTGGCTCCTGGCAATCCTTAGAGTTCCCTGGCTTCTAGACAAGTCACTGTGATCTCTGCCTCTATTGTCACGTGGAGTTATTGGCTGAGTTGTGTACCCCCAAAATTCCTATGTTGAAGACCTAGCCCCCAGGACCTCAAAACGCCATTATACTTGTAGACAGAGCCTGCCAAAAGGCAATCAAGTAAGAATGGGGGTCATTAAGGTGAGCCTTGGCCCAGTATGCCTGGAAAAAGAGATTAGGATCCAAAATAACAGGCAAATATGACCAACAGAGGGCACAGCAAGAAGGCAGCCATCTATAAGCCAAGAAGAGAGGCCTAAGAAAGTATGTCTGCCAACACCTTGATCTTGGACTTCTGGCTTCTGGAATTGTGAGAAAACAAATTTCTGTTGTTTGAGTTCCCAGTCTCTGACATTTTGCTATGGCAGCCCTAGTGGACTCACACACATGGCTTTACCCCCATGTGTCTCTCTGCACCTCTTCCCATAAGGACACTCGTTACACTGGATTAAAGGCCCACTCTATGCCTGCATGACTTCATCTTAACTAATTTACTTTATGACAACACTACTTCCGTAGGGTTAGATTCTCAGGTTCCTGGAAGGATATGAACTCTGAGGAGAACTCTATTCAATATGGCGTGCTTTGCCTGAAAGAGTAGCTCACCTTCACCCACTTTCCATGGTGAGTGTTTTCTATGGGCCGCCATTTTCTCTTCCTCCTGGGGGGAGGCCAAGGGGCAATGTACACCATGACACTCATTTTACAAAGGACACAAGGCTGCTAAGAACAGCCCATACTTTGATACGGGCTGGGAACTCCAGTCTGAGTGGTAAAGAGGTAGAGACATGTAGCCCTATGTTCTCCAACAGCCCATGCCTTACCCAAGCTGGGATGGGCCCTGCTGCTGGCTCCTGGTCTGTCCATCAGAAAGCCAAGGGGCAGCTTTAGGGCCCTTGTAACTTATTGATAGCTATACCCATCATCTGTCACCAATTCAAATTTTTCCTGAGCCATTGGCCAGGAAATGGAAAGTGAGATGTGCAGTTGAGCACCTGGTTTGATCCCTTCCATCTGAACATGCTAGCTCTTCTCCAAGATGGCGGAGTTGGGGGAAGGAGGAAAACATAGTTCTAATACATAGTTCCGATGTATTAGAAAGAATGAGAGTTTGGGAGTCCTCGGTGTTGGCTACATATTGGAGTCTTCTGAAGATCTTAACACAAATGCTGATTCCTGGATTTCCCCCAAAGATGATGATTGTATTGGTCTGGGACAAGCCTGAGTATTGGGATATTTGGATATTGGGATATTAGGTGATTTCAATGTGATGCCCTTCCTGAGAAGCACCTGCGCCATGTGTCCCAAGCCCTGAGCCACCAAGTAAATGGCACCAAGGTGAGCTATAGCTCATGCATTCCAACTCCCCGACGAGAGACCGGAAAGCTGGCACCTGGTTGCCCAGGCAGGGAACCCAGGCAGCCAAGATGAAAACCCAGCTTCTCCCAACATTTTCATTTCCTCACTGCACATTAACATATTTAATGATTTCAGTCCTTCCTGCTGATCTGCCTTTTAATGAGGTCTGCAGGCTTTCATTGACCTGGTATCCCTGACCCAGATACCTTTTTTCATCTACATTTGAATATGTACAACAACCTCCTTATCACTTTGGTGCCTAACCTAATTGGCTTCACATGGAGAAAAGCCACCCCACGGAGCCCCAGCCAGCCTGAAGCAGGGTTGTCAGCACCGGGACCCCGGGGGTCCCACGCTCCACGGCCAACCATGAAAAGCCCACATTCTCTCCACCACCTCCAGGGGCAATCTGTTTACAGGATGTGGGCTCATCCCGCGAATGCTGGCAGCCCTAAGATGCCTCATTTTCCCTACTCAGCTTTTCAACTTTTTTTTTTCAAAGATTTTATTTATTTATTTGACAGACAGAAATCACCAATAGGCAGAGAGGCAAGCAAAAAGAGAGGGGGAAGCAGGCTCCCCGCTGAGCAGAGAGCCCGATGCGGGGCTTGATCCCAGGACCCTGGGATCATGACCCGAGCTGAAGGCAGAGGCCTTAACCCACTGAGCCACCCAGGCACCCCTCAGCTTTTCAACTTTTCAACTACTCAGCCAACTTCTCCATCTTTACAGACTGAAGAGTCGTAATTTGCTTTCCTAATACTCATAACCTGTTGCTTCACATCCTTTGTGTCGGCTTAATATTGGAGAGCAGGAAAATGGGAAGAATAATTAAATAGATGGATGTTCAGCTCACTGAGGATGAGGAAGTCAAGGGTCAGCTTTGTTGAAATTAGGAAATAAAAGAGGCCTTTGTGTCCCCTTAGGAGGATATTTATAATAAAACAATTTTTCAAAGTGTATTTTTTCTTATATTTATTACAGTTTGTTTTATTCTTTTTTTTTTTTTTTTTTTTTTTTTTTTTTTGCCTTTTAGATTGTCTTCCTGTTGTTCCTTTTAAGCAGGGTTTTCAGCTCTCTTCTGTCTCTGCCCGGACTCTCAGCATTCCCTGAAGAATCCTGACTCTTACAAGGTAAGTTTTCCTGTGAATGATTTTCATAGTTTATTGCCATGGCCTGAAGGGTAAGAAAAGACTATGCTTTTGTTTTAGTGCTCTAAGGAATTTCACGGAGATCCTTAGTTGCAAATCACCCACTTAAAATAATGAAAGCACAACCTAAGTGTTTACTCACAGGGGTTCAACACTCTTCTGTTCGCTAGAAGGCCTGGGGCATCCGGGGTGCTGGGACCTGCCTGCTGGGATAGGAGGAGTTAATTAAATTACCTTGTATTTAGTGTTAATTTTGTCCTGGGCTTGTTAGATAATAGACAACAAGCCTGGACTTGACTGCAAGCATCAGCCTGGGCCTGAACGGAGTCTCCTGGGCAGCCCTATTGTCAGATTAATTGAGTTGACATCTTGGTTGCGATTAGTTACAAATGTGGTTCCAATATTATTTCAACAGGTGTCAACTTGGGGGCTGTGGTCAAAAATCACACCACCTACTGAAGGAGATGTCAGTTCCGCCACCCAGGGCCTGGCATGACTGTGTCTTGTCCAGCTGGGAGAAGGGAAGGGAAGGTTGGGAATGTTTCTGAAGAGCCATCACTTGCAAGAGAAATCAGGACTTAAACAGGTTAAGATGTCAGTTCAGCACTCACTGGTTCCACGTTCAGCTTAAAGGAGGTCTGGTGGTGATAGAGGAAAGTATTGAAGATCTTTCTCCTGTAGGAGTGAACGCTTCTGATCACTGATTGCAATTTGCTTCAGGAAGTGGGTTGTAAGAAGTCCTAATTAGAGTGAAATTACATTTCCCCATAGTGTTGTGGTCCCTGACCCATACAGACCTCCAGGACTGTCATTCCCAAAGTAGGGGGAGTGTTTGGATCGTCCAGGCACCCTTGATGGCCAGCACCTGGACTCAAATGCTGTTTTCCATCCTCACTCCCAAGTCCTGAAGGCTTTTCTCATTCAAATGAGAAAGCATCATCATGTAAATGTAAAAGACTCTCAAGATCATTTCCCCTTGTTTTAGACCAAACACAAGGCATGACCCAGTGGAAGTACACTTGGTCCTTGGACAATGTGGGCTTTAAGGACACTGACCCTACCCTCAGCACAGTGGAAAACCCATGTATAGCTTTTGCTACCCCCAAAACTTAACTACTAATGGCCAACTATTGACTAGAAGCCTTACAAATTACATTAATAGTCAGCTGACACATATTTTGTATGTTATAGTATATCTACAAGTCTATATATAAGTACACTAGAGGAAAAAATATGTTATTACGAAATCATAAGGAAGAGAAAATACATTGACAGTACGCTACTGTAGTTACAAAACAACACATCCCCATACACGTGCCCCCCCCGCCCCCCCCCAACTCCCGTCCTGTGCTTCTGAAAGGGGCTCCCAGTAATGACAGCGCCCGGGCCGCGCCACAGAGAGGTCCCATGCTCTGGGCGAACGTCTGCCCTTTGAAGCTTTGACTGAACCAAACAACACCAGCTCCTGTGTGAATGAGAAGAATGAGCCTCTGCCCTTTGGAAATTCAACATGAACTTATCATTTTCACAGACTGCTTAGTGCAGTTTCCACACGTTAACTGTCCAGTAAGTAACGTGCTGTGTGAAGGTCTCTGCATGCAAATCAAAGCATGTTTTCTATTTCCTGATAAGCCTAAGAGGACATCGACACAATCTACGGGGAGGTTGGTTAGCTCTTCCCATCCGATGGATCAAACAGATTCACAGTGACAGTAAGGCTGTCACAGAATACCCTGGTAGAGATAAGTCCTGAAAGGTTGACCAGAGATCCGCGGACAGCTGTAGGCCTAAGGGCCTGTGGGTCACACAAGGGACCTCAGAGCCAAGTTGTGTTCCTTGCCCAGCTTCAGAGGAAAAGCCTTGAGCACATAGAGCCGGGCTGTCCATGGGAAAGACGTGGGGCGGGCATGCTGGCTGGGGCCCTAAGCAAGGCGCCAGGAGCCCCAGTGCCCGGACTTTCTGCAGTAGCCTGCTGCAGTGGCCACAAGCCCAGAGCAGCTGGCAGCAGGAGACAGGGAGGGGAAGGGAATGAGGGGTGGCTGTGGTAAGTAAACCTCCATCCAACGCCCACCCCCCAACACACCCACATACCCGCACACGGATGTCTCAGCCATCCGCCCACCCATGAATAGGCAGTGATGGGGAAACACCTGGCTTTGCCATAGTCTCACGTACCTGCCCCAGACTCTCTGGACAGGCAGAATCACGTGTTGGGCAGAGGGTGGGAAACCGGCGGAAAATGTATCTATTCATCCTAGTGAGACGAGGGGAAGTCAGAACATGGTCCCCACCATTTGGAATAGCTAAACTGGGGCCCAGGTCTTCAAAAACAAAATGCCACTATATACAAAGACTGAATGGTGACAGGTGGCCCCGTTACGAAAGGATTCACAAAGCTTCGTTTCTGATAATTACCTGGAGACTGAAATATAACGATCCCATTTATTCCATCAGCAAGAGTTGGGATGGTCTTGTAAGAATGAGCCTCCACCCTTTGAAAATTCACCAGGAGCTCAGCATTTTCACATACTGACTAGTATAGTTTCCACATGTCAGTTGTCCAATAAGTAACTTCCTAAACAAAGATCCTTTCCCTCACGAGCATCGAAGTGGGTGTCAGGTCTCTGAATGAGTACAAATCAAAGCATGTTTTCTATTACCTGATAAGCCTAGGACAAAATTAACATAAAATATGATGATAAGAAAAGATAACTTTTCTTATCACAGAGATTAAATACATCTAAGATGGAAATAGAATCATTACAGAATGCCCTAGTAGAGAAAAGTCTTGAAGTCATAATGTATGTTTACAGACTAATGAGTATAGACCCTTGTGTTAGCATCATCTCATATGTAACATGTGTATCATTTATATACATAAAATCACACATTCATGCAATAAATACGATATTCATATATACACTCTATACCTATATAATAAAAAATTAGAAGTCTATTCTAACTATGCTGAAGTCAGGTTTTTATAACTAAATTGTTTTCTGGTTTTCTATCATTTATAAAGTGTATTTGTTTGGGTAAGGTTTTTTTTTTTTGAAGATTTTATTTATTTATTTGACAGACAGAGATCACAGGTAGGCAGAGAGGCAGGCAGAGAGGGGGGGGAAGCAGGCTTCCTGATGTGGGGCTCCATCCCAGGACCCCCAGACCATGATCTGAGCTGAAGACAGAGGCTTAACTCACTGAGCCACTCAGGCACCCCTGTTTGGGTAAGATTTTAACCCCTGTAATTTGATATTTCATTGTTTGCCATCGAATCCACAGCCTGTTTGGAATGAATGAGAAGACCACTGAAGAATGAATGAGGGAAACTAGGTGCTTGGGTGCCTCCCGCGGCCGATTACTCTCCTGGGAGTGAACAGTCTCTTACAGAGTCTGGTTCACCCTCTGCTTCCTTCCATCTCCTCATTCTAGATTGATATGAGACATTTTCCAAGAGGAGAATACGTCCTAGAGAAAGCACTATTTGAAAAGTATTTAATGACATTCCCTGAAGTTACTTGGCCAAATACAACTGAATCTTTATAACACAAAGAGAAAACAGAATTATTTACTCATCCAGTATTTATTAGTTTGGAAACAAGGACCCGGTACCTACGCACAACGGAGGGCCGATGTTTGCTTTCTCGAGGTACCTGCTCGTGCTCCATGAGAAGACGAGTAGGAGAGGCTCGCAGTTCCCCAGCTAAGGCTGGTTCTTTGCAGAACAATTTCTTATGTTTTAGGGAGAAATTGATTCTGATAACTGATGTTGGTTCAACATGGATCTGAAATGATTTATGGAAGAGTTTTCTGTCTCAGCACAGGCATCTCTAAGAGTATCCTCACCCATCGCTGTCAAATCCTGTGGAATCCCAGACACAAAGGAGAACAGAAGGCAGCAGTGCTGGGGGAGGGGAGTGAGAGTGCCGTACCTGGGCTCAGGCTTGGGGACAGCACGGGCTAAGCCTGGGCCACAGCAGCCTCACTTACAATCCAAAGCAAGTCACCCATGGGGCAGCCACAAGATGGAGTTTCAGGTACCGGCTGTGAGTGAGACCAGGGAGCCTGAAACAGAGCTCTGGGATGTGGGAATCTATGGTCACAGGGTTCTACACAAGCCAATGCAGTATCCATTAGCCCAAACACCAATCCCACAGGCTAGCACTCTGCTGCTTCTGGGGATTTTGAATGCTCTAGCATTTTCCTTCCAAAAGCCGAAAACTTCGAATCCAGGTAGGCTTTGAGCTGTTACACTTCATTTAGGAGGTAAGACCTAACTAAGATTAATTGATTAATTAAGATTAATGACGGGGCATGGGGCAAAGGAGAGGAGGGAGGAGGATGCAAGGAGCAGCTGAGAGGGAAGGACACGGGGACCCGTGTTTACTGAACACCTACTATGCACCAGTCACTGCGCTAGACCTTAGTTATTGTTTCTAAATGCTCACAAGAACGTTGTAAGATGGACGTCACTGTCCCTGTTCACAGATAAGGAAATCGAGGCTTCCAGAGAGTGAGTAACTTGTCATTCACATCTCTCGGAGTGGCCACGCTGGCCTTCCCACCTGACAGCACCTGACCCAGTGTATGTTTCTTTCACTCTGCCATGAGGATGCTCCAAAGACACATCTCACATTCCCACCTGTGATCCCGCCTGGGTCCCCCACCCCCTCTCAAGCTCCTTTGGAGGAGTCAAGACAGGAGTGGGGAGATAGGTGACTGGCTCCAAGGAAGATGTCCAGGGACGACCCTAAGGGAAAGAGAGGTGCGTCCTTTCTTCCCCCACATCACTGTCCACCACTTGAAAACCACCACGTAAAGATACATGGTAAACCATGTAAGATACAATGCAAATAAAAATAGGGCAAGAGCTTGCTAAGCAAGCACAACCTCAAAGCAGGAGTTCTAGAATCAACATCTAACCAGATGGCCAACTCTAACTCCTCTCCTAGGGAAAACTTGGGAGACTTCCTCGATTTACAAAATTATAGGCTCATGTCTCTTAGGCTGAATGCTCCCTGAGAACAAGAACTGAATCTGCTCAACTTCCTGCTGCGTGTGATAGGCCACGCAAGTTAGCAGATCTACAATAATTTCCCAGCAAATTTTGATGAAATGAGTGAAGGAAGACAAACTTGTCCTTGTTCAGCTTCAAGCCAAAAAAAAAAAAAAAAAGTCTGAAATCACTCACTGTGGATTTCTGGGACCCTCCCCTGTAGATCCTCTCCCCAAGGAAAGGAAAAGCTCCTTGCATATTTCTGATAGCTTCTAGAACATTCTGTCCCTACCTGAGCCAAGCAAGGCCTGTGATATCCCTAGGACACGAGTGAACTGCCAGAGTAGACCAAGTTCAATGTGCCCCCGGTAAAAAGAGAGACAAGTACAGCCCCAAAGATAGTTGATATCAAATGCGCACATGTTAACTGAACCACTGTTTCTAGGGGCCTGCTGAGAGCTTTCCTCTTGCTTTCAAGAAAGGTCCGGGTGAAGAAACTCAGAGATGCCCCAAAGGCCGAAGACTAAAAGGGGGCCAGCCATAATTTACTTCTTATCTGACTAGGAGCTGTCTTGGACAGACCGAAGTCATTAGCTGAGCAGGCCTGGGTGGGAGGAAGCTCTCAGGTACCTGGTACAGCAAGTCTGGAAGGGGCAGGCGTGGGAATGAGCAGCTCCTGAATCTCAAAACGAGAATTACCGGGACAGAAAAACTCAGCGCATGCAGTGCCGTTCCTCCCTCCCACCTCCTTGGAGCAACATGTGCCCTTAAACAAAAAAAATGAAAAAGAAAAAAAAAGTGGCACAGATAAAAATCACATCCATTTACTGCACTGTCTTTTCCATAGTTTCGAAAGAAAGGCCTTTATCATCCCCTGAATTAGATCTGTGATTTTTTGAATGACTCGTATAATAATTAGACTGTGAAGATGTGCCGTTAATCCATTTAAAGGTGTAAAGAAGTCCATTTAATGAACATTATAGTCACATTAGACTTGGAAACATCCAACTCTTTTGTTGAATAAAAAGAAGTTCAATGAGATTAACTTCTCTGAGTTGGTTTTAAAGAGTAATCAAACATGTCTCCCTCTGATAGTGTACGGTGCCTTCTCGCATGGATTCTGCATACCAATGTCAGCCGGCCCGGAAGGGCGAGGATAAGGCCGCCGGACCTCACATTTCAGTTAAATAATTACAAATTAAAGAGGATCACTCCTACTTTCTATACTCACTATAAAGTGATAAGAGGCTGAACTCCTTGAACTCGTAATTATATAACCGAAATGTTAATCTTCTGGTCTGGAGTTCTCTCCTGCTGCATTAAACCTCTTCTTACAATGATCAAGTTTACTACTTGACACAGAGATATTTCTACCGGGAGACCTGTGAATACTTGATTCTATCAGATTTTGACCGCGAATGGTGTAATGGATTCTGTTTTCAAATCTCCCGCTATGTCACATCTCCGGATGAGGCTGTCCAGGACGCCCGCTTCACTCCAGGACATCAGAATCCAGATGTCCTAGCTAACTCTGGGGCTATTTTTAAAAGACCAGACTTTCAAGCAGAAACGGACACGTTGGGAATAATCCCAGATTCGATGAAAAAGATGCTACATCCTAGTTATGAGACTGTCTGTATCCCTTCTGCGGAGGATTCCCACTGTGGGTCCAGAGTTTACCCAGGGGAGGGGATTGGTCTGATTGAATCTATTAATTAGCCTCTTCTCCCTTGGGCACCTGACGTACTACCCTCTCTTTAGCTTGGGACTGTGCATTTTACCCTATACATTTGCTCTGCATCTTGTCTACAGTTGTTAAGAATTTGAAAACAAGCAAACAAACAATTGAGATGTGTAATACTCTGCATTAGATTTCAAAAGGCAAAGGGTACAGAGTTGCCCTTACAAAGGAAAAGAAAGCCTCTGTAGAAAGAAAGGACAAGCATAGGAAGAGCTGGTTTAAATGTGAAATTAGGCTGTTGGCTTGGGAAGAGCATGTCAGTGGCCTCCTGTCCCCTAGTTTTGTGCCTAATGCCTCCTGCTCCCCGGTGACAGTGACAGATGGCTGTGGAGATCTTCTAAACCAAACTGCTAACCAGCACTGTGTTAGATCTTTTTGTAGTTTAGGAAACAAAGCTGATAAGATCAAGAGGCAACATAATCCTGGGTAATGTAGTGTGATCTGTCTTGTATAGCGTAATTGGGCATGGTGCACACATCATACCGGAAGCCAGCCGTGCTATTTGTAGGACTGGAAGGGAAAGCTTACTGCAGTTTAAAAGCAATTTGGCTTAAAATAATAATAATAATAATAATAATAATAATAATAATAATAAAATAATAATAATGTGATGCGCCTTCCAGGGGCCGGGGCAGTGCCTACGGCTGATCAGCTAAGACTAGCTCAGAAATCAAACCTGGAGATGGGGGAGCAGGAAACCAGAATGTCACTTTTCACTTCTGTTTTGCTCTAGCATGTTTACAGTCCTCATAGATGGACGTTCAAGAAAAGGGACAAAACAGGGAGAACGTGTTCCAGAAGGTCACCGTGAGATCATTGCCTTTCCCCAGCCTTCCAACAGAACCAAGGAGAATACTGCCTCAGGCCTCCCAACACCCTCGGAAAGGAGGCAGAAGAATGTTATGTTTTGTTATTTGTTGCTCTCACTTTTCTTCATCCTGAGGTTCTGTTCAGAGCACCTAAGACTCATACTAGGTAAGACAAAAGGGCAAGGTGTTTAGTCTCCAAGTGAGCTCAAACGGCAGAAGCAGAGGACAAGTGGGTGTGTATGCAGTTTCCAAACTGATCGCCTGTGGGTAAAACATGACATGTCAGTCCCTGTCTGGGTTTTTCATGTTGTTGAAACTGATTTTGAGGTCTAGGTGCCCCTCGGATCTTCATCAGTGATGAAGCTTGCTAATATCACCAAAGTTCAGAGCTATTCTGTAACTGCTTTGTTCCATCTGAAGTTTAAAATTACACATCGGTGAAGAATATCTATAAGATCTTCCAAAAAAAAAAAAAAAAGGCATACATCCAGGGTTGTATCGATTCATATGAAGAAAAAGTGTCAGAATGGTTTTACTGCAGATGGCTCCTAAGCAATATGTCCCCTTCCCCCTTTCACTGAAAGGATCATTTAAATGTGAATACATTTTACAGGGAGATAGGTTGGTTATTAGATGTTGTTCAGAGTGCACAAATAATTCTACTCCTTGGGTCCATTTCGGCGTAGCTCTGGACGTTCCTCAACAGGAGAATAAGGTTATGAAAATCAAGGAAATGCAGAGAGCAAAAATAGTTTGTCGATGTGCTGCCCCAAGCTCGCCCAGAGATAATTATCATTGCTTATAAATACATGTTGGAGGTTTGCTTGAATACGTTTTTGTGAAAAAGAGAAAAGTTATTATCTTGAAAGGAACTAAGTAGCGCCTAGAAATCGCGATCATAGTCTGGAGTGAACTAATCACTTTATCCCCATCCCCTGAACACATTTACCCACCTCCTAATTCTCCACCTAATTAGAGGGAAATGCAGAGCTGTCCTGGTCAGGGAGGTAAGGATTAGGGTTAAGAAAACACTTGTATTTGGAACCCCCTACCTCCCCTGGTCAGTGTGAAAGATTCTCAAAGAATCTCCCAGCCTAGCTAATCCATGACCCTCAGCAGGGAGGAAGTGTTAACAATTTAGTTTAAAACTCACACTCTCAGACAAATGCATCAAAAACGGCTTTTCTCCTTTGATTTGTAGGTATTAGTTGTTTTTCCAGGCCCCATTAAGGACTCTTCATCCTGTAGGCAAGGGGCATTAAGCCCTAGCAAGTTAGAGTTGTTCCCAGCTCTGTGTTATTCAAAGGCAATTTACACTAATTATTCGAGTCCACAGAGCTACCCACATTAGCGGAATGAACCATCTCAGCAGGTAAAAGTACTTTTGAAATGTTAATTTATTACTAAGGTATAAAAATATCCTTGAATTAACGTTAAAAAAAATAATAGCCATATTCAAGGATGAGACCGAGACATTCTGTACCCCCCCCCCGCTTTTTTATTTTCACCAACTCCTTGGTAATTACTTGTCTTTTACAAACTCGAGTTGTCAAGGCAAATGGCCATGCATTCTCTGACATTATGGTTAATACAAAGCTCTTGCCTCGTTCGGCGCATTTTTCTATCCCGTTTTCCAAGGGAAGCCAATGAATCAATCCCCTGGCCTGACTGCATTCAGGAGCAGCGATGTGATTTTATGCCTCAAAAAATCTGCTCATGGGTGTTGGTTGGTGTTTCTTAGTCACTGACGTTTTCAATAGCCTCTTTGATATTCCGCGGCTTGTTCCAGAACAGCCTCTCTGGTCTGGAAGAAGCAGCAAGGCAGCATCCACAGTTTCTCCGGGAGCATCTGGGTTTCCACCCAGCAAGGACCGACGCCTGGGCCCCAGGCTCCCAGTCTTTATCTTCCTGGGTACCAGGGCACAAACACGTCCCACCATAGTCAGTGGCTCTGGCTTGCCTTCCGGCTCGGTTTCTCTCCCTTTCCCGTGTGAGTGGGTGAGAGAAGCGGTTGGGGAAGTTAGACTCTTGCCGGATTGGGAAAGAAGGTGTCACAGAAAAGACCCGGCCGGCAGCGGGCTCTCCCCATTACAGGCAGTGCCAACAGCGACCCCTCCTGGTGACCTAGAGGAGTCACAGGGTGTGGCTTGTGGTCCTCAAGGTGACTCTCCCTTCGTTCTTCGTTCATTCCCGAGGGCAGCATTTATACGGGAACGTGGGAGAAACGGTCTCTGCCCTCAGGGTTCTCAGAAGACCATAAGGGCGACGAACTTGAGAAGCTGTAACAGAGATATTAAGAAGAGAGGGGTAGGACCCGCAGAACGAGCATCACGGTCCACAAACAGGAAACCGCTTACAAAAGTAAAACAAAGATTGACTAAGCAGAAGGAAAGAGAATCCAAAATTGAAAAGAGAGCAAGCGCTGAGGGACCCAACAGCACAGCAGACTCAGACTCAGGTATCCCCCATCCCAGGGGGAAAAAGGGGGGAGTTGATCATCCCCAGTATATGTGTAAATATTAGTGATGCTTATTTTATTTTTTTGCTTTTTGATCAAAACATGTTAATCCAGTACTTTCTTTCCTCATCCCAATGGATGATGGACAAAGTCATATACCCCAAAGCTGACGGGCCCTTGGAAATCCAAGGCCTGCCTCCCAAAGATCCTCCTGTCGATCTGAGTAAGGCATAAGTGCGTCCACTTCGAGCAAAGCCAGAAGCTTGATCACTTGCCAAGAGTTGTGTCCTAACTAGGTCAGAAGGAGGTGAGCTGCCATTACAGCGGGAGCCTGGACAACCAGTAGATGGACAAATGTGCCCTCTCTGTCCCACGGGGGGAACCAGCCCTGCACCTGCTAGCATCTTGGAGTCAGTGCATTCAGCACACCTGAGAGCATGTATTACAGACCCTAGAGTCTAGAACACAGCCAGAATCACATGAGAGCACCCATAGGTCAAATCTAACATAAAATGTAACAAAAATCAATTTAAGCAAAATTTAAAAATATATAGGCCACCACAGAGCTGAAAACTGATGTGTGCATTCAAATTATCTGTTAAGCACAGATTTGCATAGATCCTTTACAAATCCCGGCACTACACACACATAGGCACACCTGAACTTTAACCATGACCCAAGCAGGGTGATTAGGAACCTGGATTGGATGCCCACAAGATACATGATAGAGCAGATACTAGCAGGAGCCAGGAATCATAGTGACAACTCTCTTTGCAAGATTTTACCCCAGGACTAGGATTGGTACTTAGGTCCCTGAAAATAATGTATTCCTTTAGATTCTAGAAATGATTAAGAGAGTCAGGATGCTTCATGTTGTCTCAGCCATCCATCCATCCGTCCGTCTGTCCAATCACCAATCCATCCACCCAACAAATGTTTACTAGTATTGAATATCAGTGCTGGGTCAGGCGTTCGCACACAGTATTTATAGCGATAATGGGAAGGAATGTATGTCACCTCGTGTTTAACTGTTTCGGGCCAGACAATATAGTAGGAGATGGAGCATCTAAAATAATTGTAGGGAATTACCTTACTAGAGATGGGAATCTCATTCTCGACCAGTGCTCTCTTCACATCAGGTGATCAAAATGCCTTTTTAAATCAAATTATCCCACTATGCCCATTTCTATTTGGAGAATAAGTTTAAAAATGATCTTATTTACTTGGAAATGATAGCAACTCAGATGCTATCTGAACTAACTCTGTATTTTTTTTTTAAAGAAATGTGTGCTATTTTATAGACGGTGTAACTGGATAGGGTATAAATAAGGAGGGGGTGGATTTAAGGTACAGGGTAATATTGAAATGCTTAGAGAATAAACTGCTTCCAATAGTTTCATAATACACCTCTGCCTCCAAATAATGGACATGAAATCACAAACCAGTTGATTTAATCGTGTGCCCTAAGGACCTTTGAAGACCCAGCCCAGCTTTAATTACCGAACATCCGTGGAAGTAAGAATAGTACATTCCCATAAAAAAATTTCTATGGTTCAAAGTATTTGCTAGTTAATCTGGTTGCCCCTTCACCACCACCATCATTTAGTCTGAATTAATGAGGATAGATTCACTAATGAAAGCCAAGAATGTTCTTCATTCTGATGAGACAATACAGTCACGGGGAGCGGCTCTGCAAAATAATTTCCACAGCGTATGCGGAGAAGCTGCAGGTTCTAAAGGGGACAGTGCCTCGCTCAAGGCTTATGATCAGAGGGGGTGAAATGAAGTTAGAACTGAGAGGTTTTTTACTTTAAAAAGCATAAAGAAGCAACACTTTTTTTTTTTTTCTGGATGGAAAGACATATTGAAAAATGCACTGTGAAATTAAATCCCTGAATATCTTTAAGGAATCTTTCATTATCTTTGGACCAGTGCAAAAATTGAAGCCTTGCCTAGGCAAGAACCAACACATAGGTGTAGAAAATACAATGTGTGTTGAGAAAGGTGATATTTATAACATGCATTTTATATATGTAATCCACATACAGATACCTTTAAAATGACTTCGAGAGGTGACTACATAGGATTTCTATGAAACTTCTGGGTTTACTGGCTGTTGTGTCTTGAAACTCCATTCAGAGAGGCAGCATGATTCAGTTAAGAAAGCACGATGCTTGAAGTCCGGAGGCTCAGGCCCCCCCCACCCCCAGACTCAGCTCCATCCCTAGCCACTAAGGTGACTGCTGGCGAATCACTTGGCCTCCCTGGGAAATACAGGTTTGATTGGCTCAGCCTCTGAGGGCTTTGTCAGCAGTAAAATCATCAGACTCCATATAGGAAGCATTTGATACCGCGGTCAGAGAGGAAAGCTGTGTATGAAGGCAAGGGTTTCCAAAAATAGACATACCCAGGTTCATTTATTTATTTATTTATTTAGACCAAAGACGGAAAAGCACAGTTTTGTTTCAAGTACATGGACCCACACATGAACACACACAGGCCCATACAGTGTGCGTTCTGTGGTGCCCAGCGGTGTTTTCCCAGCTAAATAAAATGTGGCTTCGCAGGCATTTAGATCACATTGCGTTCGCGTACCCTGTACCAGGCTGCTGGCTCTAGACAGCCCTTAATTCTAATTAATCCAAGTCCAGCTGCAGCCGTGGGTGGAGGAAGAAAGACTAGAAACGAAGAAAGAAAATGAGACGTTAGCGCCAATGCCTATCACGTTGTGAATATCTATTCATCTGCAGAGTATTAATGATAGCGAATATGCAAACAGATGTTTCTCTCATTAAATTGTATATGCAAATACTACTGGTAGGAGTGGTAATGTTGTCTCGGGGTTGAGAGATCGTTGAGGGTAATTAAAGGTTAATCCAGTTTTCAGTTCACAGACTATTCGACAAGAGTGGTTGTAAAGAAAAATTGTCACTTAACCTTCAATTCATTACCAATGGCACATGGATTTTCGACTAAAATAACATAAACAGATGCGCTAATCATCACTCCCTCCCTCCACCACCTCTGATCACCAGCCACCACGGCCAAAGCCTTGTGAGTTGAGCAAAGTTGAATGTGGCTGTGTGAGGCATTAATAAGAAAAATCATAGTCCTTCCAAAAGGGTGTAGAACCCATCCGGAGTCATCATCTCTCATTTTTAATTAAAAAATCTGAAGCACTGACGTTGTTACCTCTTGAATAGAATTAAGAACATTATTCTAAGATACTGAATGGGAGGTGTTGGGGGGCTGCAAGGAACAGACCAGTCTTGCCATATCTCACTCCTTTTCTTACTGAGTGAATTCTAAAGGACAAATGGTTTGGATCTTTCCTTTTTGGGGGGACAGAAATGTTTAACTTGCCAGCTGGGGTATTTTCACTTCTTGTTTTGAGGAGGGGGGAATTCAGCAATTAACGCCAGAGAGCTGCAAACTGACAGGTGTGCAAGAAGAAACTCAAGGTCGGTATAAACCACGCATCTGGGGGGGAGAGTTGTAGAAATGCAGAGGGAGAAGAGGTTTCCTGTGGGATAATAAAGAGGATTTATTTCCTGATCAATAGTTACAAAGGGCTTGCCTTTGGTTTAGTGGGAATCGGGGTTCTGGGAGGGTAATCTCCTCTCCCCTTTACTTCTTTAGTCCTTATTCTACAAGAAGTGCACAGCTATTCACTCGGCAGCGTTAAGACCCACACAGGGCTGGCAGGCTGAGCACCTGAGAGCTCCATGCTCCTGGAAATTAAAAGGGTGCCTTCGGCCCTGAGTGTTGGAGAGGCCAGTCAAAACAAAATCAAAAGTTGCAGGGGCAGACAGATCCCTAACATTTAATCCTCATTATGCATGAGGGTTTTTAGTTAAACCCAAATTTAATTTTAGTTCTGATGCCGCCAGAAAAACCAAAGCTCCTTTCAAAGTTGCATTCCAACATTAAATCTAAATCAAATCTTGTATATAAAATAAAAAGGTCTTTTTTGGGTCCTACTTTCTCATAGGGAACAGGGCTTGTTTAAGATGTTACAAAGTGCCTGGAAAAGAATGTATTTCTCAATGAAATTGGCTAAGTTTAATTCGCCCAAAGCAGCTTCTTCATAAAATCTTAACAACACTTGCTTATTGGCAAACCCAAAGCAGAAGGTAGCTACCATGATTCCAAAGGGAGGAGGGAGAGGACCTACGATCCAGTTTTGTTTATTTGCTTGGGTCTTTACAACACCAAACAATTTAACTTCTTTCCCCTCACGACTTCGTTTTTTTTTTTTTTAAAGATTTCATATTCAAGTAATCTCTATACCCAATGTGGGACTCAAACTCAGGACCTGGAAATTAAGAGTCACAGGCTCTACTGACTGAGCCCGCCAGGTGCCCTGCTCCTTCATTTATTGATTTTTTTTCCTTCTCACTTTTTTTCCATCTTTGCCAAACTATTTGGTAGGTCTGCTAGGTTGAGAGCGGCAGAAGGGACCTGACCCAAATCTCTTCCGGGTTGACAGATCTCTCAGCAGGAAGTCAGAGGTTAAGGTGAAAGGGCGGGCGAACAGCCATGGCTCCACCCAAGTGATTAGTACACAAAGTATGCATTTCCCCCTGAGTCTATGCTAAAAGGGCTGCCCTCTCCCAGCTAATTCCGGGTAATTTTGGAGATATCCAGCCCTATTCTCAGGAGACTCTTTTGAAATAGCATGGCCCCTGTGCTTTGCTATTTGTTAAGTAATTGAAAGATAATGGCAATTACTATATATTGAGAAGAAGCCGAATTCCCCTAGTGCCCGGCAGCCCCCACTGATAGCGTACTGCTCAAAATAGCAGATAGGTGATGTTGAGGTTGAATCCAGGGAGCCAGACTTTGGTTAGGAAATGCCAACAGAGCCAGATGGTTTATTCTGCTAAATACAATGGAAACACAGACACGACACCCACCCCAGTATGGAGGCTTCTGATTCTGAGTCATTCCTGGCCTCTCTCCCCCAGGGCCCCGAAATACAAGGGCTTCCTGAGGTTGATTTAGGCCATGACAATGACCTGAACCTCCTTCTTATTCATTCTCAGTGACCATCGCAGCTTAGCATTGGCCCTGGCTTGATCGGGTGATGAGTCCACTCCATCTGGAGCTCAACTGGGCATAATCATGAGATTGAGCATGGATGCTAGAACAGCCCAAAGAGGGAAGCAAGCTGGGCTATCTCAAGCTAGTAAGGCAGGAGATGGTATGAACGGTGGCCACTCCACCTTCAGGAAAGACTACTCTGGGCTTCAATACCTTCTTCTGCAAGGTATTGGGAAAGGTGTAGTACCGATCCACAAGACAGCTGAGATGATTCAGTATCATAAATACACGCTGTGCTAAGCCCGCAATACCAAGCAAGCGAACAGGCTGGTGATAACTGAGATTAAGGACATCAACCCGGAACAGTGGTATTCTGGGCCCCCTGGGAACACTCAGAGGGTATCCCCAGGTGTCCCTAACATGGCTGCTGCTTTATCTCTGTGGACCAGGGTTGGGTTTCTATCCAGTCAAAGAAATTAGCCACACACCTCTTCAGATATTAGGGGCAGCTTCCCACAGTGCTCATCTCAGCCTCCTTTGGGTCACTGAGTTGCGCGAAGAGACTAGCCTCTGCACATAAGTCAGACCTATAAGTGGAATCATGGAATGATGCTTTCAAGCCAGTATTGAGGTAGACTCTGGGCAGTTTATAACGATGCAACAAGCATAGAGTATGCCCCAAACCCAACCCAGGGTGTGGCTTCACCGGCAGAACTCTCCAGTATAGGGCCGAAGCCCTGGGTGCCAAAACCACCCCCCGCTGCTCGTCACAAGCCCGCAGCTGGCTGACCACTACACTTCCCTGACTCCTCAGCGTCCTCATCTGTAAAATGGCCATTCTAGTGCCCCTGTCAAGGACTGCAGTATGTATGGGTCGATTCACAAAAGGAGACACTTTGTCAAGTGTCAAATAGCATCAGAAACAGAGGGTTTGTAGTGTTTGCCCACACACCTCATCCGGTGTCCGGTGTCATAACTGGAACACTGTGCCCACACACCACTATTCTTAACCCTAATGGTTTGTTAATTTAACTCATTAGGGGCTCTTAGCACTTGAAAGGTGTTTAAAAGCACAAACCAACAATTGGTCTTTGGGGACCAAAGAATAATGCAAGCCTAATGTATCACTTTTCCTGGCTCAACAAACACCATTTTGATGTGCTAATGGCCCCTCCTGAAGGCAGCAATTTTCAGTTACATGAAGTGAGTCACCAGCCCAAATACAAACTCTCCACAAAGACGCAATCTGCCCTTCCCTGTGAGTCAGCCAGGAATAAACATTAACCTGGTACCCTTTATAAAGGTATAACGAAAATAATGTGTGTGTTATAAACTGTACTGTCAACAACTATGGGTAAAGCAAAATGGGTTAAGATGCCCAGATCCGGGAACCAGAAGACAAGGGTCCAGACTCTGACACCGTCCCCTACCCCTGACCCCGGTCACTCTGTGAACTCAAAAAATGTCACCACAATGAACAGTATGTGTAACAACCACAACTAATTCTCTTGCATTGATCCTTGAGTCTGTAACCTGTGAAATGGAAACAGTGTTTCTTGCTGCCAACCTCACAGTACGGTGAGGAAAGTAGTTTCATGTGAGTATGTTATAAAGTGCTATTTAAAATTCGAAGGATTTACGGGGCACCTGGGTGGCTCAGTGGGTTAAGCCTCTGCCTCTGGCTCAGGTCATGATCTCAGGGTTTCAGGATCGAGTCCCGCATCGGGCTGTCTGCTCGGCAGGGAGCCTGCTTCCTCTTCTCTCTCTCAGCCTGCCTCTTTGCCTACTTGTGATCTCTGTCAAATAAATAAATAAAAACTTAAAATAATAATAATAATAAAATAGAATTTGAAGGATTTGGGGACACTTGGGTGGCTCAGTTGGTTAAGCGTCTGACTCTTGATTTCAGCTCAGGTCATGATCTCGGAGTTGTGAGATGAAGCCCCCCCCCCCCCCCGCCCATGCTCCATGCTCACTGTGGCGTCTGCTTGTGCCTCTCCTTGCCTGTCTCCCTCCCCCACTCTCCCTCTGCCCCTCCCCACCATTCACACTCGCCTGTGCTCTCTCTTTAAAATAAATAAAATAAAAAGTCTTTTTAAGAAATGTGAAGGCCTTTGATTCTGATACAAGAGTGACCACACAGATTGATCCTGTAGGGAGTGGGTCTGCTTTACGGTCTTTTTTAATTGTGGGAAAATACATATACCATTTATCACTTTAATCATTTTAAAGTATAGATTCGAGTGGCATTTAGTACATTCACTATGTAGTACAACCATCACCATCTAGTTCCAGAACAGTTTCATCCATCCAAAAAGGAACCCCTACCCATTAAGCAGTCACTTCCCACTCACCTCTCCTGAGTCTACTCTACTTCCTGCCTCAATAGATTCATCTACTCTGGACAGTCTATATTCATAGAATCATACAATGTGTGGCCTTTTGTGCCGGATGTCTTTCACTTAACGTAATGTTCTCAAGGTTCATCCCTGTGTAGAGAGTGTCTTATGCTTTATACAATATTAAGCCTAATATTCTTTAAAGTATATATTCAAAGTACATAGCCAATAAAAATAATAATCTGGCACTTAATGAGCATCTATTATGTGCCTGCACTGAGTACTTTAACCTCATATCATATTTGATATTTGATATCATATTTGATATTTGCACAGCCCAGGAGCGCCAGGCCACAAAGAACAGGAGTATGGACAGGCAGCCAGTTATGCGGACCCCAGTGTGCTCCAAGAAAGCCCACAAAGGATGCCTCAAACAGAAACTTGGGTCACATCTCAGTCTTGCAAACTCCATCCTGCTGGCACCAGCGACCAGCCAAACGTCCCCAAGCATGGTCCCTGGGACTGTGAGGCCCAATTGCATAGTCCCGCATTTGACTGTCCTCTCCCTGAACAGGGACATGGCAGAGAATGGCTGTTGGACGACTGAAATGCTCTGGTCCTGTCACCAGTGACCCCATAGGTCCAGGCTTGACAGAGCTTCTAGCCGCATCTTGGTCCTTGGAAAGTGTCCTGTCTTTGGGTAAATATCCCAACAACTTCCTCTCACAGGCTGTCCAAACACAAACACTAAAAACCTGAAGACTAGAGAAGGAAGCCTACCTACATAGTTGAAGAAATTTTTAATGCCCGACAGTCCCAGAGCCCCTAGGGACACGTGGGGACTCAGCCACGTTCACCGGACTCATGGAGCAAGAAAAAATGAACACTGAGTATTCAGCAGCAGGTGAAGATCTGCAAACATCCCCCTTTTCAGAGGAGGCAGAGGACAGGGAGCCCCTCGTCAGCCACCGGCTCACTATTCTTGACCTACCCAACTCGCGTCGGGTTATGACATTAAGTGGAAAGAGCATGGGATTGAGAAGAAGAGGATCTTGATTTGAATCCAGGCCCCAGCGCTAAGTAAAGGTAGTGAGACCTGGGGTAGAGCATTTCCCTTCTTCACGTCCAACCTTCAGAGGGCTCTTGAGGAAGGGGCTGGTGACTGTCCGCAGGGCCAGTCTTCCACACCTGGTAGAGCCAAGCTTCTAGAAGGATATTCTCATCAGGCGCATCACGGATGAACTTCCTGATTGGCCGTCAGGACAGAGAGGGCTGGAAGGGCACTGCAGCCCTCTGCCACTTGCTGATGAGGTTCTCGACCTCCAGGAGCCCCAGCTGGTGCATCCACAAAAACAAGGATCACGACTCTTCCCGCCCAGCATGGCGGGGAAGACTGAGTGCCCTAGGGAAGCACGCAGTGTGGGGTGTGAAGCTGGGGTTTGTAAGTGTCACTTCTCCTTGCACCTTGCAGATTCAAAAAGAGAAAAAAAAAACTCTTGGTGTTATTTTATTCAGTCTGGCCAAATGATTTAAAGAACCGATCCCCCCTCCAAACAAAATAAGACAAAGCAAATTATATACCATGAGCACCCATTTCTGAACTGGGAACAGAAGGAGGGGAGATTGGCTCAAAGTAGTCAAAAGAAACAGAAAAGGTGTTCCAGTTTCAGTGAATTTCCATAAGTAAATCATCTGCTTTAAGTGGGAAAAAAACAAAAGACTTCAGTGGCTCGTGGTTAGCCCGTGTGATGATAGCTCACCCCAGTTTATTTGTGACTAAGAGCGTAACTGATTGAAGGGCATTGATTTATGAGGGACTAATGTCCTAATTCTGTAGGCATTAAGTGAAAATGAAATGCTAAACTTTAAATCACGACCTGTAATTATCTTTCACCTCAGAGATCAATCTTTGAGTTGCAAGAAAGACACAGACTTCCTCTCGCAGGGGTTGCCATAAAGCTGGGAATTCTGCACATGTTCAACCCCATTCTCATCTCCATGAAGACTGTGAGAAGTCAAGAGAACCTGGAGGGAACAGATCAGGACTAGGGGTAAAACCATCCGGGTTGGAAACTCAGCTCCAATGCGGACTTACTGACAGACGCCAGTCCTGACCTGAGTGAATTATTCACCTGTTCTGAGCTTTAGTTTCTTCATCTGTAAAATGGGGGCAAGAGTAATATGTCCCAGGGTGATTTTAGGAATCCAATGAGGGAAGGAATGTCCACATTCTGGGCCTCAAGCTCCTCCACCCTGAGGAGATCGGAGCCCGCTCTCCATCTCGGAGCCCAGAGCACTCTGCCAGGTGCTGCCGGAGGTGTGGGGGGAGGAATGGGGAGAGTTGGCAAAAAGCAGAACTTGATACAGGAATTTTTCATTTGCCCAGAAAAATATATTCCCTGTCAAATTGTTCCCCGAAAACAGGATCTGTGTGTGTGTGTGTGCGCGCGCGCGCATGTGCGTGTGTGCATGCGTGCACATGTGCATGTGTGTGTGTGTGTGTGTGTTCTGAAGTGGATGAAATTCGTCAACAACAAAATCTTTACTAAAAATGGAACTTTTGCACATCTAATTGCAGAATTTTGCAAAACAAAACAGAAGATATCTTGCCTGCCTCCAGGCATATCCAAGGGGATTAATTTGTCACTCTTCAAAAACAACTCTTTGGAGGGATACCCTCTTTGATTCTCTATTCTCACATTAATTAGTAGTAGAAGGAACAGGGAACACACTTGGTAGAGGAGAACCGAGGAGAAATAAATCTGCTGCCCTTCTCCGGAGGGAGCACCGGGGAAGGGAGGGCGCGCAGGGCCCGCCGGGAGCGCAGCTCAGGCCTGCCTCTACCAGCTTCCCTCCCAACCTCCGAGAGGACAATAGAGAAGATTGTTTCATAAAAATATTTCTTTTCAGCCTAAGTCCAGGTAATAAATGCTTTAGAGAGTCGAACGGAGATTTTTTGTTCTTTTGTGCGGGTGATGGAAGAAGTTGAACTTCTATGGAACCAGATCCCAAATCAGCCGCACTGGAATTTGACTTTATTGCCGAGACCCAACATCGAATACGATTTGTACTCCGATAATTGCCTAATTGGTTTGTCCTGATCGAAATCTTTCCCTGAAGGTATTTGTGACAGATTCCTAAGAGTTTATTGTCAGTGATGGCTTTTTAATGGAATTTTTCTTTTTCAGTGAAGTTTGGGTTTGCTCCTGGCATTGTACGTCGCTCAAATACGATGATTTTCTTGAAAACATTTGAACGTGTTCATCCATCTCCATCTTTTCCAAAAAAATTCAAGTAATAACCAATTAATAGTATGTGTTTTAGTGGCTGGAGAGCGCATTTCTGTCACTAACTTGGGTATAGACCGTGTCTGCGAGCAGACGCAAGGAAGGCTGAGTGTAGACGGCGGGACATCCCTGTGTCCCCCACTTTTTCTGGGGGCCCCTACCACGCAGCCCCAGAAGCAGTGTCCGTTGCCTGCTCATTTAAGATAATTACAATATGGGTTTCTTCCCTGCTGGCTCTGCTGAGGCAGAAAAGACTTCATCATTTACTTCAGTCATGTGAATAAAGCAAAAAATCTGGAACATAAACACCATTTTTTTTTCTTCGCATTCAAAGGCCGGGCTCAGGGTGAGTTTGTGAATAATACACCGAAGTTGGCAATCACGCTAATAAGTATGAAGTTGCCGGGCACAGAAGTCCTGCAGGGGCCTGGAGCCGAGGGGGTGCCCGGGGCTTTTGTCCCCTTGTTGGTAAATAACAACCCTTTATTTACATACAGTTGTTTCGGTTTCAAAAGATATTCAAAGCCCGGGTAGTTTCTGCGGTTGATTTGCATGGAGAGGGATATATCTGTGAATTTTTAAAGAGATTTTGCCCTGGAGAGCTGGAGGCCAGTGGGCCAGCCGGGGGTGCGAGGGGAAAGGAGGCGCACGTGACTCGCAGCGGGCCAGAGCTGTGAACAGGCGCTTTCTTTCTGAACTCAGAATCTCCCCCGTGGGTATTCATCGGCAGCCCCAAGCTCGGCGAGCAACCGGGGCCAGGCGCCTTTTGGGTTAAGAAGAGAACTTTGAAGGGCACTGCTTCTCCTCGGAGCCGGGGAAAGCATCAGATGTGGCGCATCTCCACTGAAACTCTCCAGACTTGAAACATTTTCCATTTGAAGCTTGTAGCAATAAAAACCTCTGGTAATGAGTTCCCTGCCCCCGACAGAAGTCCTGCATCCAATTTGTACGCCGTCCTGGTGAAATGGTTTACAAGACGGAGAGCAAAAAATCTAAAGGAATGCTCTAGAGAAGGAATGGAGTGCTATCGTTGAGATCTTTATTTATGGGAAGAGAGAGAGCTAAAACATTACCTCAGAACGCAAGATTACAACATCAGTCGGATATAAGGTAGATCGGCGAAACATCAGAAACCCATAATCCTTTCTCAAAGCCCTTTTGTTATTTTAATGGCCGACAAATTATGCCCCCCCCTTTTTTTTAAAGAAGAAAAACACTTAGATTTGAGAGGTTTCTTTGGCTCTAGTAGAAGTAATTTCACCGGCTAAAAAAGTTTTAATTTTCTGGAACCCAGTCTTTGCTGGGCTGGCCAAGCATATGCACAAGGCTAAGGTAATTTTTAGCTTCAATAGAATTGGGTACAGTGACCACAGAGAGCGGCTTCAAGTTGCTATGGCAACAGTAGTCCTAAAAAGTACTTAAGTTAAGCGAGGCATTTCGGGTTGTTAATCTGAAACTTTTTCCGCTATAGCTTTTTTTTTTTCTTTTTTTTAAGTGGATGAGTGTGGACGAGTAAATTGCAATACTTACTGTATTTATTGTCTTCGCTCTTGATGCCAGTCCTGCCACAGGCGTCCTGCTTACAGACCTTCGAATCACTTCTAAAAGAATAGGAAGAAATACGGAAATTTGGAAGAAAATTGGGTCCATGGCAAACAACAAGAACAAAAAAATAAAAATCAAGAAAACCTGTTTGTCTGTAGAAGCTCTTCTGCGGGAAGTCCTCGGGGGAGGTCTACGAGAGGACCCCGGTACAGAAGGACTGCGGTTTCCCATCCCTGGCCTGCCCACCCTGGGATGTGCAGATCAGTGGGTCAGGACCGGAAGTGGGGCACCCACGGACACCCTTCTAAGGTAACAGGGGAGGGGGGTGAAAAGCACATATCAAAGACCCTATTTTCAAAATACACGAAAGAGCTCCATGTGGGAGAAAAGCCAAGGCCCTAGTACCCGGGGAATTTGTGTTGTAGAGATGGAGTCAAACAGAAGACCTAATAAATGAAAGACAGATGGCAGACAGGTGAGAGATAGGTAGATAGACAGATGGGAGATGACCAATACTGTGTCCAAAGGTGGTAAGTACTACAGGAAGAAAGAGGACATTTTCCAAGAGCCCGGATGGAACCTAACTGAGAACAGGGAGGTCAGGGTGGGCCTCCCTGAGGTGGGGGACTCTGCAGCAGAGGCCGGAAGCAGGTGAGGAGTCCGGCCAGCAGAGGGATGGGGAAGAACATTCCGGACACAGGGCCCAAGCAGGGGTGCAGGAGGCCGTTATGAAGGTCGGTTATGTGTTGCTGTATTCTACGAAACAACAGACCTCAGGGCCTGTGACGTACGCAGGGTTTGCGGCCCTCCACTTGGCACCCTCAGACTTCAGTGCACAAACGCTCCATTTTCTTACCATTTTCCTCCAAGCCAGCCCCTCCTCTTCACCAAGGCAGTTTTGCCCCCAAAAACAGCCCTGCTTGCTCCCTTCTCGTCTGTTAGCTCTGAAGTTGTGTCAGCTGGGAGCACAGATGAGCCAGCCTGCTCGGCCATGGGTCGGAAGAAGGCTGAGGGTCAGGACCATGAGGAATCCCAACCCTTGTCTACACTGTGTGTTTCTCAGCTTTCACACTGTGAATCTGTCTGGGCCGCCTGGTGTCCTGTCCCCGTGCTTTCACACCCCGCGAGCCCCTGGCACACGGTGCAGCAGGATCGGTCGATGTCCTACAGATGCCCGAGTCGACTCTGACCTCTCTCCCGTGCAAATGCCCATCCGCTTCTTCACGGTTCTCCTCGCCGGCAGACGCCGGGTGCCTGAGGGCTCGGGTGACCGCCAGTGTGCAAGTCAGGCTGCGTTTTCCACCGGAGCGTTTCCCAATCTGTGACCTCACTTGCATCCCAACAACAACGCTCCGAGCTTCATGGAGAAAGTGCTGTTAGGCTCAACGTACAGATGCTTTGGCAGATGGATTAAATGCCTCCCCCCGCAGTAGCAGCAGACCACCTAGATCCAGGGGTCGCCATTCCAAATTCCCAGGTGACCTGGCGCTCCCTCCAGAACAGCCAAATCTGTCAAGGTTTGGAATTTCTTCAGAAGCATGAGAACGGGAGGACAATCTTTGGTGGCAGAGCCACCGTCAACATACAAACTACACGATTTCACTCGGGAATTAACATGAGAGAAGCAGGGAGGTGTGTGAAAATGTGCCTAGATATGAGTGTAGAGGGCCTCGCGCTCAGGAGTTGGGGGTCCAAGTGCTGGTCTCGGACACAGCAGCTCCTTCCCTGAGCCTCCATCTCCTCCTCAGGGGTGACAAGGAGCATTGTCCTAAACCTGCTTTCTCCAAGCGCAGAGGGCAAGCAAGATGGCTTAGAGGGAACACAGAATACCCCTGGGGCAGGTCCCATGAGAGACTCCCCTTCCTCTTCCCTATTCATTCCTCAACTTGGGCACGGGGGGGGGGGGGGGGGGTCTCCGGACCTGGGGGCAACAGTACGTGGCTAAAATTTGGTAGTTTTCACTGGAATTATTCTGACATTTCCGTTCTATTTTTTATGGCAAATGATGACGAATTTTTATCTCTCGTAGGTATATCAAGATTTCGTTCAAGATACATGTATTAAACTAAACCTGTGAATTACGAAGAAAAAAGTCAAGCCAATAACATCAGAGGTGGGACACAGATTTTGCAAAGATCCTGAAGGTGGTTCAGGAGTGAGTAAGTTAGGGACAGCCTGAGCCACATGGCCTCAAGGATGCCCCTGCTTTGAAAATCTGTGGAAACGGTGGCTGCAAACTCTGGAGCCAGACTGCCCGGGTCTGTAGTCCCGGCTCTGCCACTTACACCTCGATGAACCTGGGCACGGTCCTGAATCTCTCTGTGACTCACTTACCTTATCTGTAAAATGGGAATGCTAGCACACGGACCTCAAAAGATCGCTACCTACTGCACTTACAAGGGCGCTTGGCTCGTGGAGATGTTGTGTTTCCTGTTATTATCACTTGCTGGGACCAAACACACCCAGGGCTTTTGGAAGAGAGAGACAGGTGCCAGTGACCACGCCCACACGCAGTGGGTCACAAGAGTCCCCTCGCTCATACATCCCGTTTCCTCCCCCGGACACAGCATCCCAGCACCCCCTCCCACCCTCTCTCATCCTGTTGGAAAGTGAGTGAGGCCTGCCATAAATAAAGGGGCCGAGGAACGTCCATCTGGTTCCATCCCCTACCCACACAATGCTGTAAAGGTGCCCAGCTGGTATTTGTCCTCGCCTCGTTTATCTGAGCCCCTGCAGGAGTCAGCTGCGAGCCACATGTGAGATCGTCTCCTGACTAGAGAGAAAAGAAGAAATACGAAGTTAGAGCAGCAAAACTAGCAGTACGCCTGCGTACCGTCCTCTCCAGGTGGTTCCCTCTCTAGCCGCCTCCCTGCGCGGAGTCACGCTTGACGCTCCCTGTGGCCATCCAGGTTGGTGTCCCCCACAGACACCGGCCGTGCAGCATCTTTTCAGACACCGGAAACTGACAGGGGCCTCAGGGGTGGGGGATGGCCCTGACTTTGCAGGTGACCTCGTGCAGAACCCCATCTGTGTCTCCATCAACAACCGGTGTGCCCCAGCCCAGCCCTGCTTCGGGGGCCCCGGATGCAGCCATGGGCTGTTCCTGGGACATCAGCTGCTTTCTTGTGGTTTAAGTTAACATTCGCCTGGGGTCAAAGGTACAAGGAGAGCCCTTCTGAGCAGGCTGACTTGTCATTCACCATTTACAGCCTACACTCGCCAAACAGAGGTGTGTGAGAGGCTCCCCACCTGCTGCGCTCCCCAGTTTTGGTGGCGGGAGCGGAGAACACGTATCTGTTCAGAAATGGGCTTGGAAAGTCTATTTAAAAGGAAATGTTCATTTTATTCTTTTCCAAGGCAGAGTGAAGACCCCAGTAGCATGATTGCCGTCTACACACATCATCAGAAGACACCGGAGTTGCTCCTGAGCAGTGATGAGAGGCAAGGAGCCAGCTGTCACCGACATCCTGTGCAGACAGGGTCACCGGGCAGACCGCGATCTTTCCAACCAAGCAAGAGCTTCCGGATTCCCGAGTGGCTCTTAGCACAGCCGCAAACATGGGACCCCCATTTCCCTGGATCTCTCCTATCCTTGATATTCCCTCCTTCACTCCCACAAAACAATTCCAAACCAAGCTGTAGTTGCAGAATTTAGTATGACCAAGGGGCAGAAGCAAAGTGTTCTGAGCGTGGCTTCTGGAGCCAGACTGCCTGGGTTCCAATCCTGCCTTTTTTGCAAACTGAGTGACTAACATCTCGAACGTGACTTAGTGCTTCTTGAACTCTTGGTGCCTCAGTTTCCTCATCTATACAAAGAGGATAATAGTACCTACCTCAAGGGTTGTTGGGAAGATTAAATGAGCCAGTACACACGAAAAGCACCATTCAGCAGTGTGCATAACCTAACAAGTACAAGGATAGACGTTAGTGACTACTGTTTACTAGAAGAAGGCTTCCACTGGGCAAGTATCTCACCCCAAGATGGCCCCAGGGACTCCAGCCTCCCAGCAATCGTATTCTCCATGGTTCCTTCCACACAGAATAAGGCTGACTGGACGACCCCGGGGACATTGAGGAAACGGGGGAGCATGACCTCAGAGGATAGTTCATAAAAGTCACTGCACCTTGCACCTGGTCAAATAGCTACCATCCGAAGACCAGAGGGCCACTTGCAAGGGGGTTTATTCACATGGCTGGCAAATTGTTGCTGGCCGTTGGGCAGAGGTCTCAGCCCCCCCACCCTCAACAGGCCTCTCCACAGGGCTGCTTGAGTGTTTTCACAACATGGCAGCCTGCAAGGGAACCAAAGTAAGTGCCCCAAGAGAGTGCATATTCTTTTACTATTATTATTATTATTATTATTATTTTAAAAGATTTAATTTATTTGTTGGACAGAGAGAGAGGGCACACCAGCAGGGGGAATAGGAGAGGGAGAAGCAGGCTCCCCACTGAGCAGGGAACCTGATGCAGGGCTTGATCTCAGGACCCCGGGATCATGACCTGAGCTGAAGGCAGAGGCCTGAAGACTGAGCCACCCAGGCGCCCCAAGACAGTGCATATTCTTAATTCTGTTGTCGTATGTTTAATTTCTCATTCTCAAATGTCCATATTTTCTTGAGTTTTACTATAAGTATCAAGGGAAAGCTCTTTAAAACCTTTTTTGTTTGCCTCCATAGGTACATATTTTCCAGAATAAGGGTCTTCTACAACTTTAGACTATGTTCTCCTCTTCCTAAGCTGTAGGCCATCTCTGTTTTTATCTCTCTCAGTCAAATGCCCCATATTCTCTCTCTCTCTCCTTTTCCTCCTTTCCAGGAATAAAGGTCTCTATTAAATGTTTGCTGTTTGCTTCTGAACATAGAAGATGGACTCTGGCTGGCCCTTTCATTTAACTGTTTTCCTGCTTTCTGATAAAAACTTTCCTACTGTTGGTATCAGTCAGCTTCACTGTGTAACAAACCGCCTAAATCTCAGTGGCTTAAAATATCAAGGATTCATTACTGCTCACATCCGTGCTTCTGTCAGGGTTTAGCTGACCTAAGCTGGGCTCAGCCAAGGGCTCCGCCTCAGACATCCCGGCAGCTCTCACTGCAGGACTCTTGGTTGGTTGGGGTGTCCTCACTCCATGTCTCTCGTCCTCCTCTGACCATCCTCCTCCGACCACCCTCCTCCGACCACCCTCCTCTGACCATCCTCCTTTGGGTTCTTATGCCCAATATGGGCATATTTTTCTTACAGCCATAGCAGATGTACCGAATAACAAGTGGAAATATGAGTTTAGGCTCAGGGCTGGCGTGCTGTCCTTTCACCTATATGTCATCAACCAAACAAGCCTCGTGGCCAAACCCAAGTTCAAGGAGCATGAAATGATATTCTACCGTTCTGCATGGACATAGAGAAAGAACTACAAAGTCACCAGGAAAGGATGAATACAGGAGGCATAAAGTATTGAGGCCAGGAATGTCCCCACAGTGGCTCAAAGATGAATAAGAGCGGCGCCTGGGTGGCTCAGTCATTAAGTACCTGCCTTAGGCTCAGGTCATGATCCTAGGGTCCTGGGATCGAGCCCCTCATCAGGCTCCTTGCCCTGAGGGAAGCCTGTTCTCCCTCTCCCACTCCCTCTGCTTGTGTTCCCTCTCTCACTGTGCCTCTCTCTGTAAAAAATAATAATAATAATAATAAAATCTTTTAAAAATGTTTAAAAAGAAGATAAATAAGAAATCTGACTTGAAGCCTGCCTTTAAGGATTCAAGAGAAAAGATGGCAAAGGGATAGTCTGGGGGGAGGAATGGCATCCAGAAGAAAGGGTGCATGACCTGAGTATAAAGCAGCCAAGCCTGGTTCCACCCATCTCTCTACTTGCTCAAGGCTTTCTCCAACCCTCCCAAGAATGGTTCAGGTCTACAGTTATCAGAGCCTCTCCTGGAGCAGATCTGCTGTTATCAGAGCCTCTCCTAGAGCCAGCCCAGCTCCAAGCTCCTGATTCTTGCTCTCTCCTGCAGTCTTGCAAGGAATACCCACAGGACTGATGATTTCCAAACCAGTGCAACCAGGCCAGATAGACCCCCTCAGTGTGCATGCAGATCACCTCTTACACAAATGACTGTGTTTGTCGACAGTGGCTTCCTGGAAGCTTCATTGTTTTCAATTGCAAGCATGTGCTCTTCAACCCCTAAGCAGTTCCCCAGTGGGCGTCCTTATGAGGATGAGCAGAACTTTCTGTACAGAATAAAAAACTGTTTCCCCAAAGAACAGAGCCCAGCCTACATTCCGTCTTCCAAGGACTCGGTCTCTACTCCTGCTGTCCTAAAGAATGATGCTCACTGTCCGCTCGGGAGTTCTTAGAAAATCACACTTAATGCAAACTCCATGTTCTACCTGCTCAGGAAGGCATGGAGGTTTCCTGATGGAAGGAATATTAGAGCTTATCCAGTCTGGGGTTGGCAAAACCTTTCTGTAAAGGGCCCGATAGTACATATTTTGGGTTTTGTGGGCCACACCGTCGGCATGACGACGTCTTCCCTCTGCCGTGGTAGCATGAACGCGGGTACAGGCAACATGTGAACAAATGGGCGTGGCGTGCCCCAACAGAACTTTCTTCATAGTAGCAGCTGGCAGGTCTCGCTTGGTTCACAGGCCACTCATCACTGGCTGACCTCTGCTCTAACCTAACCCCTCCTCGGGCACAAGTGGAAACTGAGACCTCGGGATCCTTCTGCCATCACTGAATCTCACATTGAACCATGGCAATGGTCTTCTGGTAGAGGGCTACTTCCTCCTCGGCCGGGATGTCCCAGTGTGAGTGTGCTCAGTGGTTAGCCCCTATGTCTCTCTGCTTGTTCAACATTTTAAATATCACCCTTGCTTTTTTTTTTTTTTTTTAATATTCAAGACTCTGCAAGACTGAGAGCTCCCTAAGGTTGGAGACCTTGCATCACCCATCTTGTAACCCCCGTGATTTTCCAGCTCAGTCTCTGATGCATCAGAAGATACAAGTTCAATGAATGAACGAGACTCAGAAAATAGGAGGGACTTGACCAGAGTCGTATAGTCTAAGAAACAGCCATGTGGGGACCAGATCCCAGTCATGACATTGCAATCTCTCTACGGTAATACAGAGTACTCTGCCATGGGGTAAGTAGGAGGCTGGTGAAGCGATTGGGGAATCACAGGAACGCTGGTTAGGTCAGCAAATACCCACCAAAAGCCAGGTGAGTTAAAGGTCTTGTGCGTCTGGCTGCAGGCAGGGAGAGCCTACCCTCAAGGAGGCGGTCATCCACAGGGTGAGACACGTGAAAGTAGTTCCAATCTACCCTCCGGATAGATTCAGAAAAATGCAGTTAGCCTTTTTTTTTTTTTTTTCCTACCTCTCCCTGGCTTCGCTCTCCACTCCATGTATAATCCCACACACACTCATGCACACGCACAGCTAGATTGTCCCTAAAGAGTCTGGTGTCTAGACCAGGTTTCTTGACCACTTCCCAATTCTGGGGCTTTCTGCATCTTCCTTAATTTTTATGCATATGTGCACACTTTTTTAAAAAAAGAGGGTCCCTAGCTATTTTTTCAGATCATTTCAAGAAGCCTCCCCTCCCTGCTTTTTCCTCTAGGCAATGTCTAGAATGAACAGTTTGTAATAGGTTCCCAAGGTTGTTTTCTTTTCTGTTTTTTTTTTTTTTTAAGATTTTATTTATTTTAGAGAGAGAGAGATCACAAGTAGGCAGAGAGGCAGGCAGAGAGAGAAGGGGAATCAGGCTCCCGGCTGAGCAGAGAGCCCGGTGCGGGGCTCGATCGCAGGACCCTGAGATCATGACCTGAGCCGAAGGCAGAGGCTTAACTCACTGAGCCACCCAGGAGCCCCCTTTTCTGTTTTTTTAAACTCAAAGATTGATAAAAGGAAAGAGCTGGTGGACAGCAGGTCCATCCACACCCCCTTCCCTCGCTGACCTTTGGAGACAGCAAGGAGAAACAATTGCAGAAAAAAACTGCAGAACAGTTGCAGGAGAAAGAACCAATGTTTTATCATTTATCTTTGTAGGAGGTTTGGCAATATCGAGAGGACTTCTTTGTTTCTGTTTTGCTTTGTTTTAAACTAATATGTTAAAACATATTCATTCAAAGGCGCAAAATTTCTCTCAAAGAGGCAATTAGGTTGGACGATTTCTTTAACTCATTGCTCAAACCATCTTAGAAATTTCTCTTTGGACGGCACCTGGGTGGTTAAGCGTCTGCCTTTGGATCAGGTCGTGAACTCAGGATCCTGCTCAGGGGAGTCTGCTTCTCTCTCCCCGTCTCCTCCTACCCCCTGCTCGTGCTCTCGCTCTCTCTCTCTCAAATAAATAAAATCTTTTCTTTTTAATTGTTTTTTGTAAAAGGAAATTTCTCTTTGGAAAGTGCCTTTAAAGTCAGCCGAGGAATGGAACATGCTTCAGACTCACCCGTGTGCATGCGGGCTCGGATGGCATGGTAATTCCTGTAGTCTTTCAACAGACATTGACAGAGCACTGCCCAGGCCCCTTGCCCAGACCCGGGAGCAGGAGATCCAGCCGTGAATAGCACAGAGGTACAGTTCTGCCCCTAGGAAGCCTGCGGTCCTGCGGGGAGACGGACACAGGTAAGGAATCACAGCAGAATATGCTAAAGCTTCTGATGGAGACTATATGGGACTGTGTGGGTCACAGGACGGGGCATCTCTCAGGACACTCTGTCGGGAAGGCTTCTGGAGGAAGGAGCATCTCATCTGAGTCCTGGAGGGTGAGGAGGAGGTAGCGAGCTCCCCTGTGACTCCTTGGGCCTTCTCATCAAGGAGAGTTAAGAGATGTTCAGCTGGCAACTGGATTCTTGTCTGAGCCCAGGAGAGTGAGGTCTGGGTGGAAGGTAGTGAGATAAGTATCAGAAGCATGTCATAGATAAATTAGGGGACCTCTCCCCGCCCAGCGCAAGAAGACTTCCCCAAGGGAAACTCGCACCCTGCCCCACCCCCAACCCAGATCAGATGCTGCTGTGTGTCTCAAAACCAGGCTTGCTCTCTCCAAGGCTGGTGGTCAGGCTCCTGACCCAGACAGTTGCAGCTGCCCCCACACCGCCTGGCCACTTGGTCCCAAGGAGCTCTGACAGGACTTTCCCGCCCCAAGCCCACCAGGATCCAGGAGGTGCCTCCCAGGGGGGGCTTTGTGACTAGGGGGACAGAACCAATCTACACGGCACATGCCCATGGCCGCTCGGGAGGTCCACAGCCTAGAAACCCAGAGAGCTCCAGTGAAAGGACTGTCTCACCTGTGTCATTGTGCTTCCCACAGCAGCAGCAGGGCCTTGACACTGAGCTGGCCCGTCGATCACACACCAGCAAACACGGAGACGGTGGAGATATAAGGAGCTCAAGAGACCCGAGTGGAGGAAGTACATTCTCCGACATAAGAACGGGCACAGGGGAGAGCCAGATCGGACCATGTTCTGGAAGCCCTTTCCATCCTGCAGTCTTCGGAGACTGGAGTAGTAACCTCCACCAGCTGCCGCACCAGTAAGCAGGCTCCCGCACCTGCGTACAAACAGTCCAAGGCCAGCAGTGTCTCTCTCCTGCGGGCGAATCCTAAGAGATACACAACTGAAATGAGGGCAGATGAAAAAAGAAAAATGACCTGGCTTGGAAGGGAGAGGGAATGCTTTGCTGGGTCATTTCTAGGAAATATGCAGGAAATCTAATAAATATAAATTTTTAAAAATCTGTCTATAACCAAAAGAGAACTCCTACTGCAGTTTATTTTTTAACAAGAGTACTTGGAGTTTTGCAGTTGGCCCGACTTTGGGAATCTTGCTTTTTTTCAAGTTAGACATCAGCCTGTTGGAGTCCCCCACGGGGCAGGGGGCATGAAGACCTTCGGAGTGAACACCCTGATGGGGAAATCCCTGACCGCGTCGGTCCTTGACAGAGGATCCCAGCTTCACTTTTGCATTCTACTTTGCCCTTCCCAGAGGTGACCCTGTGTCCACAGGAATGACCCCTCTGCCGCTTGACTAAAGCTGCTTCCCCAAAAGGAGGAATCAGGCCATCTCTGACCACCCCCCGCCCCCGCCCCCAGCCCGCCAAGTGCAGCTGCTGCCCTCCTGGGGGTTCAGATCCTCCCTCCAAGTTCATGTAATGAGAACAAGGGTCACAGGCGCTGCAAACGGCACCCAGGAGGAAAGCAGTTAGGGCGCATATCCCTCCAGCAGACACTCTCTCTGAAACTTCAAACAAGTATTTTTTCCTGGAATATCCAGGAGCATTCGTGAGAAAACCCAGCCTGCCCGGTCTCAAACATGAGCGGATTCCCTTGCCTCAAGTGGCAAGAGGCCCGGAAGGAAATCACTGGTGCGGCTGAGCAAGGACTTCATCAAGGCTCCGCCTCCCCTGTCTTCCTGCTCTCGGGTCCTGTGGGCCCCGGACCCAGCATTGCTGTCACAGGATGGCCGAGGCCCTCCCTGCATGTGGTCCAGGATGAAGGAGGAGAGGGATGAAAGGCTACCGGCTAGCCGCATGCCTTCTCCACGGGACCTTTGTCTCCCAGCATTTTCCTTTGAAACGAAATGTTTACCACATGGTGAAGCTGCAAGTGAATTACAGGAGGCGTTTGTCTCCCCAACGCCTAGATTCTATCCTTAACCTTTTCCCATCCTTGCCTTATCGCGGAGCTAGCCAGCGAGCCGGCTCTGTGCCTGCGCTTTGATTCACGGTGTTGGTTTTTGAGGCATTTCCAAGAACACTGCGGACATTGGTACACTTCCTCCCGGACACTTTGGCATCTTCGTGAGGCTTTGCCTTGCCCGTTCATCGACCAGCAGTGTATCAAATGGGCCACATTGCTCCCAGCAGGCTGGGAGATGATCTATTTTAAGTTGTCTCTGCATCCTGAATAAAATTAGGATTACATAAGGAAGAAAGACACGGCAGCGGGCTTTGGACAGGCAGCCACCAAGTGCACATAAGCAATAGCTCTCTATAAAGTTTGGTCCCCCTGGAATCGTTACCACTCTTGTCTGAAAACGTGCCCGGAGCCAAGCGCTCATGTGGAAGATCACGAGGAGGAGCTTTTGGGGCAGAGCCCGTAACGATTCGACGGCCTAGCCCCTGGCACGTTTACTTGCTGATCCCCTTGGGGACACATACAGACCAAGGAACCCCTCTCCCTTTGCCAGCTGCTGGCATGGTTCTCCATCTCACTGTCTCAAAAAGTTCACTGGAACACCAGGAGGTCCACAGTTGTGACTATTTACATAGTCAATTCATAGGTATCTGATGGCCATGCTTCCAGAAACTCAGCCACCCAAAATGTAGGATAAACCAGAACAGAAGTAAGTATTTCTACTTCCTGAGAGCACGTGGCGAGGGACGGTCCTGTGGTGAGCACTGGGACTTGGATTCGGATCTCAGCTCTGCAGCTAACCAGCGAGCCATTACCAGTTCACTTCTTCCAGACCCTTCCCTCCTTTGCTTGGGACGTAATGTATGTGAGCTGACAAATAGCTCTCCCAGATGAGCCGTTCTCTAGATTGTGCCTAGGATGATTTTATTGCAACCACATGATCTCTATCTTTACGAATTTGATGTCTATACAGTTGAACAAAACCTATTTCTTTACCCTGCCGGCCATACATGGGTAATTATGAGTAACATAAGGCAGTAACTAGGCACAGTGTGGTAAGAAATGACAGCCTAATGGAGAAAGGAAATAAAAGTACAAAAGCATCGCCGTATGGGGTCATTTAGTGAAGGGTTGAAAACTCTACACACAGCTGCCCCGTGGACATCCCTGTGCCACAATGCAAATCTATAAATGATGATTATAGTGATTACCCGGACCCATTACAATGTCTCAATTATGTTCAGTTAAATCTGGTTGAGAAGGTAAAGGCATTTGTAACTCATTCTGGAAATATTTCCATAAAATGCTTAATATTTTCAATGCTAACTGCACTTACGTTACCTGGATAATTCACTGACATGTTTTGTTTCACTTCCCAAAGATGTGGGATAAACCACATTCTGCTACCGTCTTACGCACAGGTTATGAATGCACTTACCTGTGGAGTCAACAGGTAGAGTCCCACCTACAAGAAGTACAAAATGGTGGTGGAAAATTAAACAAGGGAGAGAGAACCAATTTGAATTTCAGGGAAATAACAGCCCTTCTTCCACACCTGTCGTGGCTGCAGAGCATCATTTGGACAGCGATGGGGAAGACCCTCTTGGAAGAAGAAGGGGAAGTTTCAAGGGTCCAGGAGTGTGGAGGGTACTTTCAGAGAGCAGGAGGTTTTAGTGTTGCCAGAGGAAAATGCCAAGGGGTAGATTATGAGTGATATGGGAAGATACTTGGATGTTATTGACAATAAAGAGTTTTGACTTACCTGTAGACTATGAGACATCATTAAAGGTATGATATCATCAGGACTGAGCCTTTGGAAGAATGTTCTGGGAGTAATATGTAGGCTGTATGGGCCCAGAGAAAGACTAGAGACAGCGACTCAGTAAGAGGTTGAAGCAGTTTGGTGAAAAATTCCCAGAAGAGTCCATGTAAAGGTTCAAGACATGCACATGAATTCTCATAGCAGCTTTTATCACAACTGCCCCAAACTGGAAACAACCAAATGTCCTTAGACAGAAGAACGGATAAATAAAATGTGGTTTATCTACTCAATGGAATACGACCTGGTAATACAAAGGAATGAACTACCGCCAAAGGCAACTACAATGAATGTCAAAATCATCAGGCTGAGTGAAAGAAGCCCGAACACCACCCCCAAAAGACAGTATATGGTGTATGATTCCATTTATATAAAATTATAGAAAATGCAAACTAATCTATAGTAGAAGAAGCAAATCAGTGGTTCCCTGGGATGCTGGAGGGGGGTTTGGATGGCAAATGGGGCACAAGAAATATTTGGGGGGATGACAGAAATGTTTTAGATCTTAATTGTGGTAGAGATTTTATAGGTATATGCTTCTGTTAAAACTAGTGAATTACACATTTTTTTCTTTTTTAATTTTTTTAGAGAGAGGATGTGAGCCGCATAGTTGGAGGAAGAGGGAGAGAGAGAAAGAGAGAGAGAATCACACCCAGCACGGAGCCCTACATGGGGCTCAGTCTCGAAACCCTGAGATCATGACTCAAGGCAATGCAGAGAGTCTGATTTTTAAGCCAACTGAGCCATCCACGTGCCCCAAGCTACACATTTTAAATAGGTGCAGTTTACTGTACATACATCACACTGCACTAAAGTTGATTTTAAAAACTAAAAAGGACTTCTATGGATGCCTGGGTGGCTCAGTCACTTAAGCGTCTGCCTTCAGCTCAGGTCATGATATCAGGGTCCTGCGATGAAGCCTTGCCTTGGGCACTTTGTTCATCAGGGAGTTTCCCTCTCCCTCTCCCTCTGTGCTCTCTTTGTCTCTCCCTCAAATAAATAAATTTTTAAAAAATACTTAAAAACCAAAATGGACTCCTGGACAAAGATACAGGCTGGAACTTATTCCTTTCATCCTTTGACCAAATAATAGTAAAATCACTTTTTAAAAAGGCATACACATACACACGTGCACACACACGTGTCAATTACGTTCAGATAAATCTGGTTGAAAAGATAAAGGCATTTGTAACTCATTCTGGAAATATTTCCATAAAATGTTTAATATTTTCAATGCTAACTGCATTTCAGTTACCTGGATAATTCACTGACATGTTTTGTTTCACTTCCCAGTGGTGTAGGATATATATATATATATATATATATGTATATATATACACACACACACATATAGACATATATGTATATCTATATAGACAGTAACATGAAAAAGGAGGCATCGGCAACCAAATTCATAGAAACTGGAAAGGGTGGAGTAAACCTGAGATAACTGAATCTTAAGGGGCCAGTGGGAACAGCCAAGACTACGTCACTGCACGAAGGATAAGGCTAATATTACAATGACCCCAGTTACCTCTAGTCATGAAGGTGAAGGTAGGTGGGGTAAATGAGACTGACTGAAAACCTGCTCATAGACATTCAACTTTTACACGGAAAGACTTCCCCACCCTCTCTCTGAAGAAGACAGTGTCTTGGCACTGAGAGATACCAGACATGGTTGAGGGAGGGAAAAACACAGCAAAAACAGGGCAACAACAGGATGTGGACACACTGGGCGTTGAAATTCCTGCCCATTTTCTCATTTAGGTCCCAGAAAGTTTATAGTCTAGCCTTCAACCTCCAAGGAGAGAGTAGAATCTTTGGAAAATGTGACCAATCTGAAAGGAAAGACCTAAAATATTAGCATCAAGTCACAGTCCAGTGAGGACATCCTACCATAGATAAGGCCACGGTAGCTGAGCTTCCCTCATGCTCTCAGCACTTTAAGTAAGCATCTCATCCCCCCAACTCTGAAATATGACAGGACAACCACGGATGACAATGCTAAGCATAGAAAACAAAACAAATAAACATAAAGTAATTCAGAGGAAACAGATATATGCCATTTGAAGCAAGCCTCTGACCAAGAAAATATTGCAGCCATGAAACAAGAACACACTAGTATAAAAAGGGAAAATTCTGAGGATTATAAAAAGAGCTCTAAGAATTATAAAAAATAAAAGAGCAGAAATGAACCCCTCACTTGAAAACTCAGAAGATGAAATTGAAAATATTACCTGAAAAAAAAAATGGAGGAACACACACACAAGGGATTCTAGAAAGATAGGTGAATTTTCTTGTAAAAAAAAAAAAAAAGAAGAAGAAGAAGAAGAAGAGGGGAGGAAATCAATAAAACATATCAAGAATGTTTCCTATAATTGGCAAATATTAGTTTGTATATGAAAAGGGCCCACTAAGTGCCCAGGACAATAAATGAAAAAAGACATTGCAAAGGCACATCAACATGAGATTTCAGAACACAGGAGACAGAAGAGTTTATAAGCTTCCAAAGAGAATAAAAAAGAAGAGAAGAGAAGAAAAGGGAAGGGAAGGGGGCAGGGGAGGGGGAGGGGAGAGAGAGGAGATGGGGAGGGAAGAGAAAAGAAAAACAGGTCAAAGGCACAAAAGTCAGGAATTGTGACCTCTTCAGATTTCTCAACAACAATGCTAGAAAATAGAAAATAATGGAACAAGACCTTCAAAATTCAGAAGGAATATTAATTCCAACCTAGAATTCCAAATTCAGCCTGTTTATCAGTTACAGGGTAGGATAAGGCAAGCATCTTCAGTCAGGCCAGCTCTCAATAAATCATATCACCTCTGTCCTCGTTCTCAAGAATGTCTGGAAGATGTGTTCCCCCACAAAGAGAGACTGAGAAAGATGTGGGGTCCAGGTAATAAGAGCTCAACTTAGGAGGAAGGAAAAAGAAATTGCTAGAATGATCATGTAGAGAGATCCTAGGATGATAACTTTGGTCTGTAATTAATAGTTGTTTTTCCTGTTAGGGGCTTATAGCCCAAGTTAGATCTCATGCTTTAAAAGATTTAAACACACACGCACGCACATACACACAAAACAAAAACCCTAACCATAAGGCAGAGTTTTCAAACATTTCTTTGTGTGAAAGAATCACCCAAGGGCTCACTAAAAATGCAAATTAGGTTGCTCTTATTCTAGGAGATTCTGTTTGAGGTCTAGAATGACCCCGGAGAAAATGCATTTTGACCAGTTACCTCAGGTGATTCCGTACAGGTGGCTCCTGGACCACATCTGCAAAACATTAGTTTAAACAAGAGTACTAATCGCTGAGTAAACGTAAGCTCAGCTGTCATATTTACAGCCCGCCAGCATTTTACTTTTTTTCAAATTGAGATCTAACTCACATAAGTAAGAAATACCACTTAAAAGTGTACAGTTCAGTGGATTTTAATAAATTCACAGAGTTGTACGACCATCACCACTACCTAATTCCAAAACATTATCATCACCCCCGAAAGAAACCCTCTGCCCATTACCAGTTACTCCCCATCCTCTGTCCCATTTCCCTTCTCACTTCCCTTCCCACTAATCTACTTTCTGTCCCTATGAATTTGCCCATTCTGGACATTTCATACGAATGGAATCACGCAGTATGTGGTCTTTTGTATCTAGCTTTTCTCATTTAACGTGATGCTTTCAATGTCTATCCATGTTGTCTTATGTATTAGTACTTTGTTCCTTCTTTTTTTTTTTAAGATTTTATTTCTTTATTTGACAGAGAGAGAAATCACAAGGAGACAGAGAGATGGGGGGAAGCAGGCTCCCCGCTGAGCAGAGAGCCCAATCCGGGACTTGATCTCAGGACCCTGAGATCATGACCTAAGCCAAAGGCAGTTGGTTAACCCAGGGCCCCTACTTGGTTTTTTCCTGACTGAATAATATTTCGTTGTTTGGTTGTATAACATGTTGTCGATCAACTCATTAGTTGATGGACATTTGGATTGTTTCCAACTTTTGGCTCTTATGAGTAATGCTGCAATGAACATTCACAAATTATTGTGTGAACATCTGTTTTCAATTCTCTTGCATATCCACATAGGGGTAGAATCACATAGGGTCATATGCCAGTACACTGTTTAACTCTTCAGGGAAACCACAAAACTGTCCTCCACGGTGGCTGCACCATTTTATGCTCCTCCTCAGAAATTCAGAGATGCATGAGGGTTCCAATATCTTCACATACTCACTAACACTTATTCCCCCCCCCCCTTTTTTTTTTATCATAGTCATCCTAGTGGTTGTGAATTTGGGATTAGAGATTTGACTTTCCCTAATGCCTTGCTAGGATTTGCTCTGGTTTATGTAATTCTTGTTCCTTTCCTCTCAATTTCTGTCTGTCTCCTATGTGCCTTGTCAGAGCCTATAGCCATCACATATTATAAACTTCCTTGATGCCCTTTGTTTTCAACTCTACAAGTTGCTGGTGTTAAGAATGCTCACCACCAGTCCTTACATCATTGTCTCTCCACTCTAAAGATTCCTTAGGAAGAGCTCATGAGAACAATATTCCTGGAGTTTCTGCCTGACAATTTAGTTCATTCATGACCTTTGTACTTAAAGATGAGTTTTGGTGGACTAAAATCCTTGGCTCACATTATCTTAACTTGAGTATCTTAAACATATTCCTCTGTTATCCCATTTTCTTATGACCTAAAGCATTGTCTGGAAAAGTCTGATGATAACTAATTTCCTTTCCCTCTTAAGTCACAGACTCTTTGGCTAAAGAGTCCCAAATTAGTTTTGTTTTTCTTTAAAGACCAGACATTTTACTGCAATTTGTAAAACGGAAGAGGTACAATAGGACATCAGTGAGTACCTACCTCACCACCACCCCTAAGAACCCCAAAATAGGTTAGTTTCAGAGAATTAACTCTAGACTTAAACGGTTGTAACATAGAAGTCACTTCAGAAAGACCTAGAGGACAGGAACCTGACAGAAGATACTGACATAGCAAAAGGAAGATGGCGCCCATCAGAAGGGTGGTGGGTGGATAGCAGGGGCCAGCTATAGAAGTATGGAGAAGGATGTCATCAAGGCTAAAGATGCAGGTGATTTAGGTTCCCTGTGTTATTTTCTTACCAGAAGAGACTCTGGTAAGAAGTACCAGAGTCCATTTCCTGGGTAGTTTTGTTTCTTGATGTAAAGTAATAAATTAACATCTAGTTTACATAAATCAGGCTTTTATAAGTTTAGTCAACATGAGTTAACTGGCCCACCTAAGAATACTTCTGAGACCAATGGATCTGCACAGTGAGACTGACGCAAAGCCTGGCCTTGCAGGGAAAGTCTCGGTGGCCTGGGCTGTCTTCCGGGTAGCCTCAGCCTGTGGCAGCATGTACCATGGACCTGGCCCAGGCAGCGGTCCTAGGTTGTGCAATCAGACAGAGGAGTGTGGGCTCCTTCTGGGTGTGATTATGAGCCAAGCAGTTGCTGAGAGCAGTACATAAGCGGGGATGCTCTGTGAAGGAGGCTGGCTGCCGGCAGCTCCAGTCTTGTGCCATTACCAGGAAACCCTTAAATATTGATCTTCAATGCCAGATTCTCTGGCTTCAAATGGACTTGTTGCAATTTAAAACCTGGACTGAAGTTCCCCTAAAGCTGTCCAATCAGAAAAGCTTCATCCTTTCCTAACAAAATATTATTTAATGAGATACTTAGGACAACGGGCCAATTTCAAAGTTCTAATAAACCAAAAAATGAAGGGGATTTGTGTTTAGACATTTTCTATAACAATGACTTTTTGATTAAAAATTGAAACTGGAAGAAAAACCTTCCTCTAATGTAATGGCTTGATATCCATAAGCTGGGTGGTTCACAATAGTGACCAAATTGATAGTTTTTGTATTTGCAAACAAGTATTTGTTAATTTTGCTAATGAATTGTCAACTGAATCATGCTTATGAAATAAACCTGGAGTTTCTTCAAGTAAATCCTTTTAAATAATTGATGATACAGGATATGTTAACTAAATTGAATTTAAATAAATAAATAGATAAATATATACATACATACATACATACATAACTGATGATAAAAACATCTACATGATGGCGATAGGGGTGATGTTCCAGCACAGGGTTTTATCATGCTATATGAGCCTAGAGAGGGGCAGGGGTAGAAAAATTCAGGCCCAACTGTACAGCAGGATGGAGACCCAAGCACTTCTGTAATCGCTAACATCTGTCAAGTCTACAATCTGTCCGGGCTCTGAGATTGCAGTTATCTGGCCTTGCCAAAGTCTCAAAAGTATTCCTAGGTGGGGAAGTTGACTTGTGTTGACTAAACTTATAAGAGCCTGATTGATGTAAACAGAGATCCGGTTTTGCTGTTCTCTTATGATATCACATGTCTGCTTGACACCAAAGATCAGTGAACTATCACCCTCCCAGAGTGCAGGGGAGGCGATAGGGAGCCTAGTCCTTCTGACATTTGAAGGGCAAGTTCTTTGGATGGCCAGCAGTCACATTGTTGCATTCCTAAGGATTGTTTTCCTATCTGATGTAGCCACTTCCAGAACCACAGTCCCCTTTGGGACAATAGGGGATCATAGCAGATATAAGAACTCCCAGGTAAAGCCTCTTCAACCACAGAGGAAAACACAGGCTGTAACTAAACGACGCAGCTAAGAGTAGGTGGCAGGTGTGCAGAATAGCGGGCCACCGGCAAAGCCCGAAGAAGCTCAGGACTAGGCTGAGCTCACGGCTGAAGGGAGCCGGGACAGGGAGGTCCAGATGCCAGCCCACTGCAGTTAGCAACCAGGCAGTCTCAGAGCCTGGGTACCGACAGGCTTGACAGATGTTAGTGATTAGAGAAGGGCTTGGGTCTCTCTCCTGCTGTGCAGTTGAGCCTTACTTATTCTACTCTTCCCCCTAGGCTCATCTCAGACCTCATCCCTCCTTTTTCTCCTCCACTCACAACCCCCTCTCATGCCTCTAAGTGAGCATAGCGTAGGCTCTTCCCTCTGGGCAGAGTTTCCCTCCATGCCCACCTGTTCTGCTTCCCTCGCCCTTGGAGCTGAGCTCTATTCTCATGTCCTCAGGGAAGCATCCTTAGTCCTCCTCGATCAGGTCACATCTCCTTATCAGATTCCCTTCTGGAATTTCAAAATCCTTTAGACCACTTATCCAGTTATACTTTTATCTGGTTAGCTGCCTCTTTGTCTTTCTCCTGCCCTGGACTGTAAGGTACAAGAAGGAGGTGTGTGTCTGCAACAAGGAAGGCTGCATCCTTTAATTTTTCTTTTTTTTGTCTTTAATACTTTTTTGGAGCAGTTTTAGGTTTACAACAAAACTGAGAGGAAGGAACAGAGATTTCCCAAAATCTCTTCCCATAAAGATTTTCCTGCCCCCACACATGCACAGCTTCCCCCATTACCAACACCCGCCACCAGAATGGGATGTTTGTTATGATTAATGGACCTACACTGACACATCATCATTGCCCTGAGTCCATAGGTTACATTCGGGTTCACTCCTGGTGGTCTATGGGTTGAGACAAATGTGTAATGGCATGTACCCACCATTATTTCATCCTAGAGAATAGTTTTGCTGTTCTAAATGTCCTCTGTGCTCTATCTCTCTCTCCTACCCTCCCTCCACCACACCCTGGTTAACACTGATCATTTTACTGTCACTATAGTTTTGCCTTTTCCACAATTTCAAATAGACATTGGAATCATACATAGCCTTCTTTCATTTAGTAATATGCATGTAAGTTTCTTCCACATCCTTTTATGGTTTGATAACTCATTTCTTCATATTCATATTTCATAATGTTCCATTGTCTTCATGTACCAGAGTTTATTTGTCCATTAACCTACTAAAGGACATCTTGGTTGCTTCCAGGTTTGGACAATTATGAATAAATATCCGTGTGTAGGTTTTAGTAGACCTAAGTTTTCGCCACCTTTGGGTAAAAATCAAGGAGCACAATTGCTACATCATATGAAAAGAGTATGTTTAGTTCGTAAGAAACCACCAAACTGTCTTCCAAAGTGACTATACCATTTTGTATTCCTACCAGCAAAGAATAAGTTTCTCTTGCTCCATACCCTCACCAGCATTTGGTGGTGTCTACGATCTGGATTTTGGCCTTTCTAATAGATACATAGTAGTGCTTCATTGTTGTTTTAATTTGCATTTGCCTGAGGACATATAATGTGGAGCATCTTTTCCTATGTTTATTGGCCATCTATGTATCTCCTTCGATAAAGCATCTGTTAAGAACTTTGGCCTATTTGGGGCGTCTGGATGGCTGAGTCATGAAGTGTCTGCCTTTGGCTCAGGTCATGATCACATAGTCCCGGGATCAAGCCCTGCTTCTGGCTCCCTGCTCAGCAGGAAGCCTGCTTCTCCCTCTCCAATCCCCCTGATTGTGTTCCCTCTCTAGCTGTGTGTCCTTCAAATAAATAAATAAAATCTTAAAAACAACAACAACAACAAAAATGACAACTTTGGCCTGTTTTTTAATCAGGTCATTTGTTTTGGTATTGAATTTTAGGACTTCTTTGTACATCTTGGATAATTTCCTATATCAGATTGTCTTTTACAAATATTTTCCACCAACTTGTGTCTTGTCTTCTAATTTTCTTGATACTGTCTTTCTCAGAGCAGAGGTTTTTTAATTTTAGTGAAGTCCATCTTCTTTCATGGTTCATGCCTGGTGTTGTATTTAAAATGGCACCACCTGGAAATTTTATAGTTTTGGATTTTACATTTAAATCTATGATCCACTTTGAGTTCATTTTTGTGAAGGGTGTAAGGTCTGTGCCCAGATTTGCTTTTTTATTTTGTGTGGACATCCAGTTCTAGCACCACTTGTTGAAGAGACTACCCTTGCTCCATTGTATTGCTTTTTGCTCCTTTTGCCAATATCAGTTGACTCTATTTCTATGGGTCTGTTTCTGGGCTCTCCATTCTGTTCCACTGATCTATCTGTTCTCTCACCAGTACCACACTCTCCTGAGAGCTGTAGCTTTATAGTGAAGTCTTGAAGTCAGGTAGTGTCAGTCCTTCAACTTTGTTCTTCTCCTTCAATGTTGTGTTGCTTACTCTGTGTCTTTTGCCTCTCCATATGAACTTGAGAGTCTGTGTGTCCATATCCATAAATAACTTGCTAGGATTATTACAGTGCCTGGCATCTACTGGCACGTAATAGTAAATACTTATGGAGTAAATGAATGAATTTATTTTCATTTTGCTGATTCTAGACACCAAATTCCTCTGATTCCAGTTTTCCTTTTTCTCCTAGTCACTACTCATTTCTATCCCCAGCCAATCACAGAGCTTAAATGCACATCTCATATAATGTCTCCTGTCAGCTGTTCTTTTTGAGCTAATACCCTGAACAAGGACATTCCTTTTGGCTGTATGGGAATTCAGGTTATATTTATGATTCTGCTGATAGCTGCCATTTTTGCACTGGTTGGGTCCTCTGTGGTCCTGTACCTCCTAGACCTATCAGAAGACAATAGAGAGGCTTAAAAATTCTGTGATGATATGTGACTTGCACAAGGCCTTCTTTTCTTTTATTGCCAGATGTCCCACCTCATCAAGATCTTGTCAAGACCTGGCCATTATGTCAATACAGCACTAGCAGGGCTTTGAACTTTGGCTTTGACCTTCACCATGCCTTGGTCTTGGCAAGTTCTAGAACTTCTCTGCACTTAAGCTTCCATATGTATAAAATAAGGATAATAGTATCTCTTTCACAGAGTTGCACAATTAAATGATATTGCCTATAAAATACCTAGAACCATGTCAAACTATGGTGGCTATATCTCAGCACAGGTGAACATAAACACTGACAGTCAGACCAACACCTGTCAAGCCAGGGCCCCACAGCTTGGCAGTCATCACATTCTGGGGCCACCTTTGCCCAAAGGTGTCAATTACTCCACAGGCCAGTTATCTGAGCAATATCATGTAGATATATTTATGTATTTATACATTCTTGCTATCCAGATGAAGCTGCCTTTGGAACACCATAGGCAGCCTGGAGGAAGAGAAGATGTCTGAAATGGGCAACCTGAAACAGTATTTCTCTGCTCTAGAGTAACAGTACTAGTAGTGGAGGTGATGGTAATAGCAACAGTAAAGTAATAATCACAATGGTAGCTGCCTTTTACCATCCTCCACATTTAGTTTTCATAACAGCCCTGAAAACTGGTTATACTACCTTCACCCACAATTAAAAAAAAAACACAGAGAAGTTTCCCAGGGTCTTCACAACTGCTGAGCAGGAGAATCAGGCTTGGAACCTAGGTGTTCACATATTCCTTTCTCCCTGGCCATCCACCCTGTCCCATCTCTTTATCTTGGCAGTCCGTGGGAGTGAGAGAGCTAACTTGGTATGTGTGGCTGTAAGGGTTTGAGCCCAGGGCATGGAATCAACGTGTCTTTCTTCCCTGAATCCTTTCCCAGACAGGTCCTCTGAGGCAGACAGTGAACCCAGCAGAATTTAAAAACACGTTTGTGCACGGTGCACGACAGGCTAGCAGTAACTCTTTCCTAATCCTGATTTTACATCCTTTTGCTGGGCACTTCCTCATCCTCTTGGGAAAGTCCTTTATGTAGCTCTAAAACTTGAATGCAAACGGGTTTTGAGTAAAGACTCTTGTTTTCTCTTTCCAGGTGCTCTTCATTTTTATGTCCCAGTAAGTGTTCCTTTCATAAACAGGTGTTATTCCCATGTGTCCATGCTGGAGGACTGTGAATAATAGGATTTTAGCTGTCTGCAAAGCTGATCAGAGCTAGAACTTCATTTCAGCACCTCTGACCACCATTCTTCGCTGATAGACTTGCTTCAGGACAAGAACTAGCTTGGGGCAGGTCATAGCAGAGCACAAAGATCATTCAAACTGGATCAGGACAAATATTTTTGGCATTAAGTTTCACAATGTTCAGAGATTATCATGATATCTCCAGTGTTATTATTCTTGGCATGAGGAAGCATGAGGTCAAAGGGTAAAATTTTGGAGGGGAAGAGGTTTCACCGAACTGTCACTATCTTTAATATCCCCCCCAAGAGTGATCTAACATGTGCAAAGCCTTCACCTCAAATGCATTTTTATTGTTAGGTCGCACCGGTAATTCTCTGTTGCGTTACCTTTCCTGTTCAAAAAAATAAATTAAAACAATCTAAGAAGGCAGATAATGTTTAATGGAAAAGGGCAGCAATGGGCTAATGGTTGCCTAGCAACCACTAGACATTGTTTTGCTGCTTCACTCTAGAGAAGCCAAAATGGCGGCTATAATCCTTCTATAGCCCCCTGGACAGTGTATATGTGAGTGACAGTTCCCTCTGGGCCCAAATCATTTTCTTCTTTGTCTTGGGCAGCAGATCATTCCTTTTTTAGCTTCTAAATGGGGAACACTCACTGCCTAATTCTTGAATACACTAATGCCTACACTTTCATCTTCTCAGAAAATCTATGGCTGAACTTTATAGGTTCTTCCTTTGGGCGGTTCTACATAAGTGTTTTCATACATTCCCCATTTCCCCCCTTGAGTTCTCCTGTCAATCAATTACCAACCCTGGTTAAGTATTTTTCTGAGGTCAAGCAAGGCATTTGACATGATTTAGTTTTAGAAAGTCTTCCCTTGCCTTATCCTCTTTTCTACTTCCAGAAGGGTCTTGACTGCTCAGTTCCCTAGGGCCATGAGAAACTTGGTAATTCTCTGGCCATTGGGTTTTCTCACAACTAGGGCATGGAGGGGGAAGAGAAATATGGTTATAGAAAGTATGTTTAGAATTTTCAGGGTTATAAGCATGAGCAGTAAGACTGAATTACTTATTTTTACAAATAACATTTCCATTAGCTTATCTCAAAAACCACAAGTCTATTGTAAGGAACCCAAAATACCTGAATTGCTTTAACGCTTTGCTACCCCTAAATCATAAATAGATTGGAAGTGGGTTTTGTGTAGCCTTGAAGAGAGACAGGAAAAGGTACTGTGTTGTAGATTTTCTGTGACAGCTTGCTGATTTTGATAGATAGACAGGATGTGATTTTGTACCCACCTCAGTGGGCTGGGTCTCCTAGGACAGGAGTGTTTAAGCAGGGTTCTCAAGAGGGCTGGGGACAACTGGAATCACGTCAAAATGCAGTGTGTATGTTTACACGTGTCTCCTTGAAAGGAGGGTCTGTCTGCAGCCTCCAGGAGGTTAAAAGCCAGTGGCAGAGATGAGGAAATGAGGCTTTGTCAAGATTTGTGTGTGTGTTCAGACAAATACAGTGATAACGCTTTAAAGCAGAAATGTTCTAAAAAAGAGACAAAAGAAAGAAAGAATTTGTTAACTAGTTAGTAGTTAGTAGGTACTTCTGAATATAATTCTCAACAAATATTTACCGAGCATCTACTCTGTACCTGTCAGTGTGAAAGGTCCTACAGATAGGGTCATGAAAAGGGGACAGTTCCTTAAATGACCATACGCTGAGGCCTAAGGGATTGAGTAATATTAGTTGAATACATACTGTATCCTAAGAGTTTTACAAACACTAATATAATTTTTCACCAACAGCCTTATAAACTTCAAATTATTATATTATCGTACTTAAACCTCAAATTATGTATGAACTGAGAGCCTTTGACTCTACGTCCTGTTCCTTATCCACTTCACCTATGGGAACTCAGCTTTGGGGAATTCTCTGGACAGAATCCGGGGATATACTGAGTAGAGGTTTGGGTAGTTCCACACAAAACAACTTCGATCTGCATTCTAGCACAGGACTGGGTCTTATTTCCCTAAAGATCCAGGGAGAAAACAGAAAATGCTCTGTTCTAGCCTCAAAATTAATGCAGTAAAACCAGCTAATGGTAACTGTTTACTGCATGTCAGGTCTTCTGGTAAATTCTCTGCATGCATGATCTTAATGTTCACAACTTTACAAAGTAAGCATTAACACCACTTTCTAAATAAGATACTGAGACTTCGGCAGTTCCCATAGCTAGAGTCCAGAGCCTAGATTCAAACCCAAGCTTTACTGTCTTTCATGTCGGCTTTACATAAATATTTAACCTCTTTGGGTCACTGGGAAACTCTCTGAAGGCTGGAGCTACCAGTTACATTTCTGTTTCTTCCAGAAAATCGGCACACCATGGGGAGTAATAACAGTGATACCGACACACACAGAAACACTTACATGGTATCACGAAGAGCTGAGAACAAGCTGAGACACCCTTCTTTGAGTTAGGAAGTGAGCCTGCCACGGTTTCATGGCAGAAAGACTTTATATTCAGAGACAAAGGGACAGTTTCTATCTCATGAGTAGAAAGCCACCGTCTTGGCATTATTCACGCCAATTCCTACAGTGTGATATGAAGAGGGCCAGATGCCACCTGCAAGCCACATGGCTCTCATTAAAGGACAGAAAGTCTGAGTTTAGAAAACTGAATCTTTTATAATGGGAGTTAGGCATGGCTGCCTGAGCTCCAGAGGCAGGCACTATCTCAATCTTCCGAAGATTCATATACAAACATCCTTGAAAAGATAGTTTGGAAACAAAGGGTAGTTACTGCTTGCTTGCAAGATGTGCAGAAACGCAAGAGACCCCGTAGAACTGTCTCCCCACAAGGATATTATTTGCTGTGTGTCAGGATCTCAGCACCCCACAGCCCTATCAGGTGGGTACTATTATGATCTCCCAGTTTGCAGAAGGAGATTAAGTAACCTGCTTGAGGTTACGTGATTCATAGTGACAGAGCTGGAGTTTGAATCTGGGTTTCTCCAGAGTCTGTGTGTAACCACTTCACTATTTGAACATTTGCAGCAACACCCCCCTGGACCCTCTCTTTTTCTCCATAGCTTCTCACCATTACAGAGCCCAGCGGTTCTCAAATGTGAGTCTGCATCAGTCGCCTGGAGGATTTGTTTGGGTCTGGCCTGGGACTTGAGTATGTGCAATTTCTACATTTCCTAAGTGCTCCTTGTCCAGCACCCCATGCTGGGGACCACCATGATGCCATATAATTAAATTATCTGTCTTCCCCACCAGAACAGAAAAGCCATAAGGTTCAGAATCCCCACCCCCCCCACCCCATACTGCCACATCCTCAGAGCTTATAGTAGTGCCTGGCACATCCCAGGCCCTCGATACACATTTATTGAAAGAATCAGGAAAGACAATGGGAGAAATATTTATGTCTTCCAAATTGTTATGTGCCCTTAACTTTGGAGAATGTTCTAGTGCCACCAACCCTGAGTGGTCCTTATTGCCAGGGGGCTAGAGGTAAAGGAACCAGGACACTGAATCCTGACGGAAGGCGGCTTGTTCCTGATGGAGCCCCCCAATTTACAGTTTCTGACCTCAAGAATTGCTGGAGCCACTTCTGGTAATTTGTGGATTTCATAAAAATGCCTTCCAAGGTGCAGAGAAACATCTGAGGACTTTAATTAAGCCCTCCACCATGGGGAACGGAACTTTTATGTACAGGGACTTTGGATTTTTTCTTTTTCATTTTTGAGCACTTTTGGCAAGGACGCAAGTACCAAGCAAGGATTCCAATTGAGTTCTTTGACACGTAACCTTTTTTTCCAGTTCTTATTTTTGTTTTTATTATTATTTTTTTTAATGAAAGTGGTTTGCTGAGTAGAGCCGGCCAGTTGGGGGATTTGACCATTTACATTAATGAATTAGACTCAGAATTTATACTACATGGTACACCTCCCTCCGTCCCTACGGTTTGTGATAAGACATGTGCAAGTTTCAATGGCTTGTTTTTCTTTCCCATTCTAGCTTTCCCCCTGGAGCAAAGAGGTGTTACTCCAGGACAATGATTCTTCAATGTTAGTATGCATTAACCACAGAGAGCTTATTAAAATGCAGAATTCCAGGGTCCACCCTCTGTAATTTACACATTTAACAAGTGATTTTTCTGCTTATAGGTAGTGCCTGGCTCCCACTTTGAGAATCACTGGAATGGGTGGGGAGAAAGAGGAAAGGCCCAGCCCGGGTCCAATCCTGATGCTTTATGCTACATGTATGGCTTTCGAATTCTCTCTTAAAGGTCCCAGCAGCTCAGTTTCTTCATCTATAAAACAGGAGCGATGTGTGTTTGGCTTCCAAGAGCATCATATGGAAAGAGTAAATGAGAACACATTAGCTTCTCAACCTGATAGACATTTCTGTGATTTATGAGGAATTCAGGCGCTTCTTTAAGGCAGAAACACAGACAACACTGAATTCTGAGTTTTAAAAAATATTCAGTAGAACAGTTCCTTGGAAAAATAGTCCCAAGGTTTCTGTTCTCAATCAGTCATGAGTATTTAGTGAGAACATCAAGACAGGATTTTAAATGGTTTAACAGGAAGGACCAAGTATGTATGTATTTACCCATCTACCCATCTACCCATCCAACCAACCATCCATCCATCCATCCTCTCTTCCACATAAAATGTTGGCCTGAGATTCTGTGCCCAGCTAGCTACTGGGCACGAGAATCACCTGAGAGGTTTAAAACAAAAGTTCCAAACCACATAGTCATTCAGTAGGTCTGGGTCGGACTTGGAAACCTACATAATAGAGGAGTACCAAGGATGTGATTTCCATGCCTTGGAGGAAGATGTCAAGGAAAACCTGGGAATATAAGAATTTGAGGTGAGCCGCAAATAAAGGATGGGTTCCATTCGATGGGGATGGGAGGAGTTCAGCACAAACACAGAGTGGAGAGCGCACACGGGCTCTTCCGGAAGCTCCCAGAGCAAGAGAGCTGTTAGTCTAGAAGGTTACCATTCCATCAGTATTATACATTAGATTTGGATTTCTCGGGGTGCTGCAACTAAATATGTGGACTGTTAATAAATGGTTATGTGACAAAACAAAAACTGATAAGCATCGTGATGAGTATCAGCAGAGGTGTCCTGAGCTCTAGAGCCCTTCATGTGCTGATGACATGCCCTGGGACAACAGCATGTGATATTTCCTGTAACTGGCCCTAGAAATCTGTTTCCTCTTATGGGACAAGATTCCATGGAACTTATTTCAGAAGTTACTCTCTCTCTGTTTGTATCTGTATTTATGTATGTGTCTGTAGATACCTATTTATCTACATATATAAGCACATACCCTGTTGTAGTAGGTTTATTTTTTACTCCTTTTCCACTGTCTGAACAGCACCTGCTGTATGCACAGTTATAGGTTAATCATGAGTTTAATTCTTTAAACAGCTCACTAGTTTTCATACTATCTCAAAAAAGGTTTAATTTATTCTTGGAATCAATACTCCCAACACTTCGGATTTCAAATCCAGCAGGCGTCCATGTAGCACCATCGGTCACATCAATTCACATTTACTCAGGACATTAGGCGAGCTGTGGATTGTTTACATGCTCCAGGCTTCTGGTCCACCACCCCACGCTGCTCGGGGAGACCTGGGCCCAAGCCACAACTGGGACTGTCTGTGCACGTACCCGTATGAATTCACACTCCCAGTATCTCCCCTTTACTGAGTTGGTGTACCCATCCCCCACCCGCAGCTGCTATTTAGGCTGCTGGCAGGTCCCCCTTTCCAGAGGATTGCTCACCACAGAGGGAGGCCACCTTGCCCAGGGAAGCCATGACCCTCGGCCCCAAGGGCAGCCCACAGCCCCTGACTGACCCGGGTGAGGGCAGGAGAGGCAGACTCTTCTGCTTGCAAGGGTTTTGGGGGAGGGGTTTCACAGATCTAAGACTCTACTAGCTTTTTCCTTTCCACATCAGCTTCCCTCCCTCCCTTACAGGTTTTCCAGAAGCACACACCTTTAAAAATAACTTCCACGAGGCATATGAGACATCCCTTCTAAGAAACTGGAACAAAGTCACCGTCTGTTGTGATCATGCCTTGATCCCGGATTTGGCCTGGATCCCCAGGGCTATCTGATGCTGTGTCTAAGGGCTGTCCCCGCACGGTTATCTTGCCTGGCGGCTCAGCAACGTTCGCAGGTACCTCCACACACTGGGATTCCGGGTCTGCGTCACCAAAGACGACTTACTACAAAATGTCGGGCTTGGCATGACTAAATGGGACTCAGTTGCTAAATGACCTGCATGACCAGCTCTCCAACGCCTCCCTCATGCCGCAGGGGCCTCCAGAGGCGGCTGTCCGGCCTGCGCCCCTCCCGCCCCGTGCAGTCCCTGCGCCTTGCCGGGTCTGCTGCCCGAACACCTCCGGAGTCCTGCTCTCGAGGCCCACCGCTCTGGTTCAGGCTCTCTTCACTTCTTCCCCGGCCTACTGAACAACCTAACCGGCCTCTCTGGTTTTGCCTTCCAACCCCCCATTCCTCATACAGGAGTTTGCGCATTTCTCACTTACTAGGTGTCAGGGTCCCCTTACTCCCTGCACTCACCCCAACCTTCCTGGCGTGTCTCACAAGCTGTACAAGTGGGTTCCGGGCACCCTTTCCAGTGTCATCACTCAGCTGACTGACCTCCAAAGGGCCATCCGCCCCGCTGCCGACCCCCTGCTGTGCCACGCTGCTCCTGCCCGGGATCCTCGTGCTTCAACTGTGTCTTCGGGCTGAAGTCCCAGTTATCCTTTCTGACCTCTGACCTCGGATGCTGTGAAGCATCGCCTCTGCGGCAAAGCCTTGATCGACCTTCCGCGGGTCGCAACTACATTCTCACTGGCGGCCTCGCTGAGCGTACAGCTCTACTTCAGCACTTAACACACCATCCTAGATCCTCGCGACCCCTACCATGCACATTGCCTGATAACTGAGGGGCAATTTTGATCAGCTCTGTCAGCACATGCGAGTGAGAATGCCCACAGCAAGTCACAAACAGCAGTCTCCGCCACTCAACATCAGGCCTCCGCAGAGCTTAGCTACGCCTCCAAGTCAAGGTCCCATGCGACTGAGGCAAGGTGCCAAGCACAGCTAGGGATTTGCTAAAATATATTTCCTTTTCTTCTTGGGGAACAGCCAACCTACACTTTACAGCCTCCGTTGCAGTTAGCTGTGGAGACCTAACGAAGTTCCAGCCAGAGCCAGTGCAGAGGCACAAGTAATGGGTTTCACTTCCAGGCCAGGCCCCAAACTTCCCGTGAGTGCCCTCCCATGCTCTTGTCCCTTCCGGTTCCTGGAGATGGTGACACCAGCATTACTAGGGAAAGAAGATGGGAGTTGCCATTGACCTGGGTCTCTGTGTGACTACATGGAGCAGAGGCCATACTGACAGAGCTTCTTTTGTTCCGTGACCAAGAAGTACACTTCTACTGTGTTGAGCCATCCTATTTTGGCGGCCTATTTGTTGTAGTAGTTAACATCACCCTCACATGGACCGACACTATGACACAGCGTTTCTAACAAAGAGGACAGTCTGTGTTAGTCTAAGTCAGTCTAAGAAAAACATAAAGCCTAAAATTACCAAGTATTGTGCAAAAAGAGCTGCATCCATTCCTGAATCCGACTCCGTCAATGACCCTCACCCCTGTAGCAAGTCCGGGAAATAAAGAGAAAATCAGGATCAAGCCCACTCACGGTGAGGTGTGTACGTGTGTGTCAGTCACTAAGCTAGTGAGAGGCTTGTGGCTAGCTGGCCGGCTAGGAAACTCCATCCTGGAAGAAGTCCTAACCATCCACGTGACTCAATTTTTTAAAGTTACTTAATTTATTACATGTACATGGTTCCTTTGTATTTGGCAAAGAAAAAAGTCACTGATTTTCTAATATCCCACCTAAAAAAATCAAGTTGTCCAAACATGCGTTACCCCGATCTCCCAACCGACAGTGCTGACTAAACTGTGCAACCACAAGAGTTAGGTGCTCAGTAAATGCTTCTCAGATGTTATGTAGGGAGGAATTCACAGCAATCCAAGGCTGCATTGTTTCACTCCTCCTTGTGACATTCTTAATTACTTCTTCTAGTATCACCACATTACAAATGAGAACTTTTTATTCTGGGCAGTCATAATTATACACTATCCATCAAACAATAAAATGTTTATAGCTGAGGCACATTCAGCCTGAAGATGAAGTGATATATTAACTTCTTGATCAAATGCCAGAACGTAGAGATGAATATGAAACAGACATCAATAATTACAGCTTGTACTGGAGCTGTTGGTTTCTAAACCTTTAAGTTCAATGAACAAGTAATAACTGGACAGACACACCCTTCAGAAATTAGAGGTGGGAAAAGATGACCTCATTCCATACCTATCACACAACAGGCCCCCTGCAGCAATTCAGCAAGAGACATTCCATGGGCCCCAGAGGAGGTAATGGTCGAGGCTTCTAGAACAATGCCAGGGACTAGGCACAAATGGAAACCTGGCAGAGGAGCTCCCAGGAGCTAAGGCTTCTCTCTTGGGCACTAGCCTCTTCTCTCCTTCCATTCCCTTGAATTCTGTGCCTCCTTAAGAAACTTGTTCTGGACATAAAAGGCAGGTACCCAAATTCAATGTCTTAAAAATGCCATCGCACAGGGCACCACCTGGGTGGCTCAGTTGGCTTGGCCTGGGTCATGGTCCCAGGGTCCTGGGAACTAGCCCTGCATCAGACTCCTTGCTCAGCAGGGCGGCTGCATCTCCCTCTCCCTCTGCTGCTCTCCCTGCTTGTTCTCTGTCAAATAAATAAACAAAATCTTTTTTAAAAAAATGCCATCTCACTAGGAATCTTTTTTTGCCTTTTCTACTTAAATCTAAAATTTGTTACTAATACTAATAAAAAAGAGAAATATCCCTCAGTTACTTGATTTTACAAGCCCATGTAAAAATATAGAACACTGTGTGGCATTTAATGGAGTATCCCCCCAACCCAAAGCCTGTCCTTTTGCTCCAGGGATCCAGATCACAAAAGCCGATGCTGCAGGAAGCTACTCTGACGGCACCACTTTATTGAAGAAAGTCTAGCAAAGTGAACGCTTATTTCTAGAATACTCAAAAGGGAGAAGGAGGAGATACTGTTGAAGAAGCAACACACTTCATTTTACACTAGAGCACAATGGTTTGGAGGCTCCTTTCTCAGTCTCTCTGTGGCCATCTTGACTGGCTACATACTACCATGTTCTTGACTGGAGTCACAAATCGCTTTCCCACGAAGTCTTGGGGCTGACAACTCCAACACTGAGAGTGTGTGAGTGTGTGTGTGTTTCTTTCAAGGTGAGCAGTGTGGAAGGAGGATAAGATTATAGAGACTGAAAAAGGCAGTTCTGCTCATTTTATCAAAAGCTACAGAGAGCATAGCATCCCAACCTCAAAACGGAAAATGGGTCTTATTGTCTCAGTATGCTATGGAGGTCATGAATAGACAGACACTGATAAAATAATCTTTTGATAATTCATTGAAATTTACTCTTACATATATTCCACTTCCTAGCAGAAAGCCTCTCACTAATTTAAACCTGAAAACCTAGAAAGATCCTCTGATTACTTCGTAATAAAAATTAATTCCTTGAAATTCATTGCCCTGGGTTTCTAAATGCCTTAGACTTGCAAAGTACTTTTAGATCCATTACCATGTTAAAAGGCACTGATGCCACAAATACCAATCTACATTTGGTTTTGGAAAAAGATTTCCATGTACATATTTTGTCCAAATATTACTATTTGTTTCATGAAAGTCAGGACTAAGACTTTAGTAGAGTGTAAATTTTAAGCCAATGAATAAACAGTTGGCTTGAAAAAATATTAAATTGACATGCAAAGCATTTGTTGCTCTGCCAGATACTAAAAATAAAAGCAACTTCTGCCAACATGGAAAAACTTGAATTGTTTCAGTTGGTTCTGAATTTGACTACTGGGTTTCACACTAAGTTAATTTTCCAAAATGAGGTCTGACATAATATTACCTTGTTTCCCCAAAACCTTATCTCATAAAAAAACACAAGCAATTGCATCTTATTTAAATATCGACCTCATACAATATTTTTTTTAATAGGGTAGCCGGACCGCAGCAGTATCTCTACCTAGCAAATAAAAATCTGGACATTTTGGAAGTTAACCTTCATAGTTTAAGAATTAAATTCAAACTTGGCTTAGAGTAAATAAGTGAGGTTACTAAAATACCGAAAAGAGAACATCTTCGACCAAAGGTAGCAGGGAAATCAGTAGATTTTAAAGGTGAAGTTCTAGGCTGTTACTCAAAGTTCAGATAACATTTTATTCCCATCCTTGGCCTGCCCCTCCCTTAGCTGTCTCTCTGAAAAAATAAATGGGCTTAAAATACAGAGTCTGAGATTTATGATCAGCTGCAGAAACCTGTTTAACTACTGATTTATAGTTTTGGCCAAGGTATTTAACTCTGTCATCAGAACTAATTATAGCAAACCTGAGATTATACATTCAAACTCTCCTTTTGGTGAAAGAAATAGAATGTTCTGCTGAAAATCAGAAACAACCCGAGGGCTCCCAACAAGAACACACGACCAACCTTCCTTCTCAGAACCAGCACTATAAAGCTCAAAATTACTGTTCCTTAGTAAGTTGTTTTAGCCTGAAGGGCTGAAACCGTAAATCAGTTACGTTAATGCCACACCAATGGCCTGAAATGTACTAATCTCAGTGCACAGTAACTGACGTCTACATCCCTCGTCTACTTTAGGCATTCAAGCAGTAGTAAATGCACACGCTGAAGCTTCAGGAACTGAAGTTATGACTGATCCAAAAAGAATCCTCATTTTGCTGTGAGCAGATGGAGAAGACAAATGACTACACTTTTTGGGCAACACGGGTGCTCTAAGAATAATGTTCCCATTTTATTGCTTTACTGAGCAAAATGGCTACTTCAAATTAAAGCTGGTAAAATAAACCCAGTCCTGACGACATACCAGCCGGGTTCATCGCAGACAACCAGTCCCTTCCTCTCCCTCAATTCCCTCCCTTTACCCCGCTCTCCTGCTATACCGCATTTTGGAGCTTTTCGCAACCCAGGCCCCCCAAAAATGAAAACCTGGGAGATGCGGCCCCCTCATCAAATGAGTCCGCAGCTACATTCAATCCCACCGGGATGCCTTCCACGGGCTTCAAACGCTCCCGTCTGCATTAGGGCCCGGAGGAGGGCAGGACAACCGCCGGCACCGGACAGGCTGAAGAAGGGCTTCTACGGCTGGACTTCTGCTCAGGGGCTCCCAAATCAGCCCCTCAAGAGGCCTCGCTGGCAAGGCATGAGCTAGCAGAGAGGCGAAACATGCCTGCAGGGGTCACTAAGTGAAGGAAGTGGATACGGGAAAGGAAAAACAGACAGAGCTTGCAGGGAACCGGCAGTGTGCGGGCCCTGGGCGTGCGAGTACCTACCCTGCCCGCCTGTGCCACGGTGACGTATTAATGCTTCAGCAAAACCACCGGACTGCACAGTAGAGAGATACCCCACAATGGGATTTTTAGGGAAAAGGTTTCCATACTGGAAGTTTGTATTCCCTTATGAGGAGTCTGAAATGAAATGCTGTAGGTAAACAAAACAGGGGATATTAAATCATAAAATAAAAAATTTTCTCATATTTGGTCTGGACGCCTTTTTATGATGAATTCTGTAAGTAGATACTTAATCTCCTAAAATCTTGCTTTTTCTATAATGGTTCTTCTCACCGAAATGGAAGCAAGATATGATATTTGTTCTCTTAAATAGCAGCTAGTTATTTCCTTATTCCAGAACATAGGAAGAACATTAAATATGCTACCATAAATTAGTAGAATTTTGCTAATAATAAAACAATAATCAAACAATAATCATAACTTATTTTCTAATGTTCCCAAATTTATATCATCAGCCCAGAGAAAGTTCATACCAGCCAGTAACCAAACCTCTGGGGCGCCTGGGTGGCTCAGTGGGTTAAAGCCTCTGCCTTCTGCTCAGGTCATGATCCCGGAGTCTTGGGATCAAGCCCTGCATCAGGCTCTCTGGAAGGAAGCAGGCTCCTTCCCCCCGACTCTCTCGTCTGCCTCTCTGCCTGCTTGAGATCTCTGCCTGTCAAATAAATAAATAAAATGCTTAAAAAAAATAAAAAAATAAAAAGCAGCTACCAAACCTCTGAGGAAGGCTGAGGAAGGGAGGTAAACTGAGCAAAGCAGCAGTAAGCAGTTCTCTACCTTTGCTGAGCACTTGCTGGGCACGAAGATGTCAAACCACTAAACATCCAGTCTTATTTGCCTACTTCTTATATGATTTCTCAAAGACCCTTTTAGTTAGGTCTATGAAACACACATCTAATGAAAACTACTTCCTGTGGCACCAATCCCCTTTATACTCATTAATTCATTCAATCTTTTAAGAAGTAATGGGATGGGCGCCTAGGTGGCTCAGTCAGTTTAACATCAGACTCCTGATCTAGACTGAGGCCATGATCTCAGGGTCCTGGGATGGAGCGTCAGGTCAGGCTCCACACTCAGCATGGATCTGCTTGCAATCTCTCTCCCTCTCCCTCTGCTCTTCCCCCGGGTCATGCTCTTACTCTCTCTCAAATAAAGTCTTAAAAAAAAAAAAAAAAGTAATGGGAAAGAGGAAAAACCATCAAACTGTTCTTAGAAGGTTCCAAGTTGTATCGCCTGGAGTTGTAACTGCCTAGTACCCTCTTCTCTTCTAAGAACCATCTCATAATTTAAGGAATGATAAGGCTGAAAGAGATATTCAGGAAGACATTTCCAGGCAAAGCTGAATCATTGTCCAAATACTACATTCTGACCGTTTAAAAATTATTAATATTTTATCTGAAGGTATCTAAAAAGTAATCAGTTGCTTTCATTATTTGACTATGAAATATCAATTCTACTGCTTCCAATAAAGAACCAGTAATTACTTTTATAACATTAATATAATTAAAGTCATTTATAAAGACAGTATAAACTGAGACTTTCTTGCACTTATGACTAATCCATTATAAACAAACGCCAATCTTAAAAACACGATTCCAGAATAAGTGCAGTTACACTGGATATAGGTAAGAAAGAAGAAGGAGCTTGCTGGGTACGCTACACCAGATGAATGAAAGTACAACTGACTTTATACTGGAGGGTTCAGGTTCAGTAAATAAATAAATCAACACACAAACAAAGTCCTATCCTTTTTCCTGCTACATACGCGGACATTTCTTGTACAAACAACAGAATGCTCCATCTCATTCACTTCAATCGAACCAACTCTTTAGAAAGACTTGATAAGATTTAATAATCAACTCCCAAACTTTATGCTTATTTTTCCAATTTCTACCAGTTTCCTGACATAGTTAACATAAGCAGGAAAATCTTTTCAGAAAATTGAGCAGTTGGAGACTCAAGCAAAAACCCAAGTCAAGACTCCAACGTCTTGAGGAATTGTGGCAAGCTACATATATCCCATGTTGCTCTTGGTTTCCCATCTCTTCTTTGCTTCAAACCTAAAATAGAGAACATAGAAATCTCAATTTATTTTTGAAATGCTTTCTTAAACATGCTTTCTAAGTGCCACAGTAAAATGAAACATTGCCACGACAAAGTAAATATCAAAAAGGATAAAGAAATGCCTCCATATTTACAGTATGATAAATATGCAGCAAAGACACAAAGAATAAAATGAGTAACAATCACACACAAACTGGACTCATATGATGTATTCCAGGATTTCTGTAATTCCTATGAAGTTATTAGAATTACTACTAAGTCTTAAACAAACTTACCCCCATGCAAGTTTCTTCTTTTTTCGGGCAACCTGTGAATTTTCAGCATCCTTTTTGGCTTTTACAAAGTTGTGGCAGGCAACCGCCTTAGCAATTTTTACACCAAGCTATGAATTACAAAGGAGAAAACAAAAAAAGTGAAAAAAAAATCCCAGCTAATACAAGAATGACAGTCAGACAAATACTTGAGAACTTACGGGTATGAAAGCCGTAGCTACAAATTAGAAATTCTTATGCTCAGGTTCCCTTGAAGAAGCGAAGTCACCGAATGCACGGAGGAGGCCCGTATTCCCTTACCTCCCGCAGACCCTATACCCTGGTTAGACCAGTCTCCTGGATGGAAATCCTTCCCAAACCGAGGGCCCTCGAGGGTCCACAAGGATATGATGAAGATCTTCAAGCTATTCCAGCATTTCAGTAGGCCAAACAGGAATTTACCCCTGATAAGGCTGCGCAGACTGACAGAGACATCAAGTTTCCTTGCTCTGGGCTAGAATTATAGCAACTCAGTATGGTCACATCAGTTATCTCATGCTGATCAGAAGCTCTGATTGGCAGTCATAGATGTGATTAATAAAACATGGGAAAGCTAATTACTGCTTCATAAACGCACTTGGTATGATGGGCGACAGCTTTTAATTCACTGATAGAAAACAGAATATAGGGGGTGCTAAGAGGCGAGAAGGCTGGGCCTGAGGACCAGAGCACCTAAGTGTTCCCTTTGTGGGCCCCTCTGTTCCTTCTTGGCCTGACACCCATCTGCACCAGTCCTGTAAGGTCCCATTAAAACAAAGCCTCCGACCCACCCTAGCCCGCCTCCCACCCCACCCCTCTGCATTCTTCTCTAAATCAACCTGAAACAGTCTTCCTTTCTGTACTTCTCCAGCCCTTTAGCCTCTATGCCATAACCTACATACAGTTTGCATACTCTACTCTACACAGCTCTCTGGATGCTGAACTTGCTCAGCAAGTACCTCCGGGACAAGCGGGGTGATCTTCTTGTTGTAGTGGCTCTGATTTTCCAAAATGCCTGCCTACATGGATAGCTCAAAAATAAAAATATCTATTAAGCACCCAGGTTGAACAACAAAGGCTGAAAATCTCCCTTTTTGTCCCTGGACTCACTCAAATGCGTATGAGTGGACAACAGATGGGAAGACAAGAAAGAAGCCACTGTCAGGCCCAGGTGGTAAAGCCCGAGCTTTAGGGACCTGCGGGCCAACAGTGAGGCATCGTAGGTGGGTTAAGAGCACGTGTATGAGAAGCCAATTTAGGAAAGTGAGGTTTGACGCGCTTGACACTTCTTTTAGCTTATTCTGGAGAACAGTTTCCTTTAGGATGAAACGAACAAGTAGGAATTGAGCACTGCTTAGAGTTGATGAAGGACAGCACACATCGATTTCATTTTCTAGTCCAGGTAAGAATATACATGAAGAATGGAAGCAACCCGACAACCAAACCAGAGTGCTGAACTGGTCAACACCCACAGGAAAACCACTGACCAGAGAAGGATCCACTGCGACTTAGAGGAGAGCACTTGAGAAAGACTAACTTCGGAGTCCCCAAATTCATACCGATATGACCAGCATCGCCACCTTCATCGTCTTTTTTTTCACAAGACAACATTCATTCAACAACTATCATGAGGGCCCAAACGCACTGTTTGGCCAGGCATTGTTCTAGGCGCTAGAGGTACAGCACTGAACAAAAAAAGCTGATCTTCACACTGGGGGCCTAGGTAGAAGGGGCTGCCAGTGATGTGAACTGTTTGACTCTTTCAATACTGGTCTCCTTCCCCTGGTTGCCTTTTATTTCCAGTTCTTCATCATAGAAAAGTTCAGATAAGTCCACTAAGAAAAGGCTACAAATCAAAGGGCTTAACAGCAGCACCACCTGAGGAGAAAATACAGCCCGAAAGACGCGGTGGCTATTAATCACGAAGATGGATTCCACCAGAAAAACTCTCCATTTGTTCCTTCTAGTCAGCCACGGCATGGCTGGGCGCTCCTCCACCTTGTGACGCCAGCATCTCAATGCACGACTTTCCAGTTTGGTGCGGAAGAAAAGGATGTGGAGGGTCTCACGTTGGTTCTTAAATGCTTTCGTCCAGAAGCGACACACATCGTTTCTGCCCACAGTCCTCTGCTCACAACTAGTCACACAGTTCCACCTAAAGTAAGGCGGCTGGGAACGTGGGGGCTGCGGGCTCCCAGGGGAGCAGTAGATGCACCCAATAAACTGTCCACTGTCCTAAAACCCAGCTTGCTACCTGTGTGAAGATGCACGCCATGTCTCTCCACATCCCTGCAAAATATTTAGCAACTTCCCTGCCCCCACCCTCCAAAAGGTAAAATGTAGAACTCTGTGTTTTTCTATTTAGCTATATTCCTATGTATTATGTATCAAATGCAAATTTGATATATGATACAGTTTTGCCAAGTCTACCTCCCAACAAAAGTCCCATTTGGCAAGTTTATCTTATATTTAAATTGAGAATATACTTGGAGGATAAAGCAAAAATGGTCTGAACCATATCTGCCATGTACCATTAAGCATGTGAAAAAATTATTTTCTAAAACTGTTGTAAATTAACATGTAGCTTGTATTTTTGACTTACTGAAATTTCCCAACACGGGTTTTTTGGATTGGGAATCGATAAGCCGAAGAGTGATACCTCAATGTATTTCATTTAAATGGGACTCATCATCTCAACATGGTCACACACCCTACGAAAGTAAAAGCTTTTAGTTTTCTGGCAACGTTTAGGCCAGACCAGCACAATCAGCATCACAGTAAGGATTTAGAGCATCTATTTCATAAGGCATATATAAATTTATTAAAAATAATTCATTAAAATGTATAAGACACATATTTACACGAGAGGGCTCCATCATTTCTGTGGACTAAGTAGATAATAATAAATGTCCAGGAATACAGGTAATACTTCCAAACAGACCTGTCTGTATAAAAGGTATATTTTCCAACTATATTTTGCCTTGGGTTAGGTTAAATGAAATGTTCTTCAACTGATAAACATTCAACAAGCCTCGTTTATGTATTTTACAGAAAGAATCTCTTAACTTGTAATGATGATGAAAAGTCCTATCAATTTTGTGTCCTTCACATGTTTAAAATGTGTTTCACTTATTCCTATGGAGAAAGAAAAAAGAACAGAAATATTTGGAAATATGAAAGGATAATAAGATCTTCTATGGAAGAGACAGTTGAGAAGAAACTCATTTTCCCAGGCAAGATGACTAACCCGAGCTCCCGAAGATAAAAGAATATCGTGCTATGTTTCAGTATTACAAATAATATAGGCCAACAAGAATCCCCCTTTCACTTCTGTAAAAAGAAAAATGCATCTTCATGCCCAAAGTAAACATCACAAAAGCCTGGTCAATGGTTTTCATATTTAAAAAAAAAAAAAATGTTTTGGGTCATCAGATAACTACAGCAACCCAGTGTGGAAAGAAAATGTTTTAAATGAATAAAAATATATACAGAATTTCTTGTATGTGTAGCCAAAGTATCAGCATTTTCCATATAGAACATCCAATATTTTGCTGCATTTTAATTAAGGTGTCTAAACATTATCACAAAGAACTGCAAATTGGTCAGAGCAAGCGGTAAGGAAAATTAAGCTCTAAAGGCTTTTTATCACCATATTTCAGGAACCAAGGGTGTAAAATGTTCTAATTTGGGATATATTAAAAGCCATAAAAGGTCTTTCAAAAAGATTAATGGTACTTTGCTTGGATTTAAGATAAGGGCTTTAGCTGGTTGGAAAAGCAGGGCCCTGGCTGGACCCTTGGGGCATTCATCTTTACAGCCACTTGGAAGATTTGTAAAAGCGTCTGCATAACCTCAAGCAAATGCACGGCGACATTTTTTTAATTCCTTTCAATTTTACAGGTTTAGCATGTGTAAATCATATTGGGTTGTAAAACAGACATAATGGAGCATCTTGTAACATAGTAGAGATTTTTAAAAGACAAACTTTCAAAATCAAGTTGGTTTTTCCGGCTAAACCTGTGCCATTCCAAAGTTTGCAGATAATCATTTGAGGCATCTGATTCAAACAGCTTCATCTAGCGTAACCGTAAACTTCTTATCCATTTCATAAAATATTTTACTCATCTCAAAATTACTAGCTCGTAACAGATTTATGAAGTTTTCTTCCCTTTTGAACACTTTCAAGGCACTTATTTAAAAATACCAATTATCATACTTTAACTTTTTATGGAATAATAGGTCTCTATGAAAAATATTTATGCCATTCTCTTTTGTTCTTTAATTAAATGAAAACAGATGTTTTCTGAAGTAAAGCGGAACCATTACTGGAGTACTTAAAGTGTTAAGGTCTTTAATTTTTATATCAGTTTGGTCGACAATTCCTGATTGTCTTTACTCAAGCTCAACATTAATGTCAAGCAAGTTACCTAGGAGACGAAAGAGATCAAAGAGACAAAAACCCCTCCAATGTCTGATTAATCAAGCCTGCAAACAGCTTATTTCTTTTAGCCTGCATGCAAGTATGAAAATGAGATTCTGGGAGCCGAACATTGTGCAGATTTGTTCATTCTTATCAGAACAAAGCCAGCGGCAGCTTATTTCATGGATCATTGGCACTGTCATCAGTGCTACACAGAACGGGTGACAGCTCCTCATTTTGAGGCTTGAACAAAATTAGCAAAAAGTCGGCACAAATTAGCCTCTCATCTTTTTGGTAATATGACATTATTCATTTACTTTTTATCCAATTTTTAATTTTTTCCTTGTCAGCTATCCCTTTCTAGTGTCTCTTGCATGGCATCATAAAATGCCTTCATAAAAACAAGCACAGAAAGAGCCAAAGTTGAAATAACATGGAAAGTTCAAAAAGCAAATAAGAAAAAGCTCTTCCAGTGACTGATGACGCTTCTTGTTTTTTACAACTTTCAAAACTCTGCGCTAATATTGATAAATGGCTCAGAACACTCACTACGCAGCTAAGGAGTTTTGGGAAATCAGTGGTAAATTTCAACAAACAATATGACGTGGCTAATGTGTTTCACTCAAACTACAATGTAATGTGGCGATGTGTTGTAGTAAATCTGGGGTGTCTGCACTGGGACTGGGTCCTCTCCGTGGTCACACCTGAGATGCCAAAGCTGTGATGTCTGCAAACAGGCCACGCGCTCTCCAGTCACCTTCTACATCAAGTTGTCTTCTGTTACAGAAACAAACTAATTTCACTGTCATCTTAAAATGTGCACGTACAGGTTTACACGTTTGTGTGCTACACCTATCTGTATGTGTTCAATTGTAGAAACACCTATTACTTATTTTTATACCCTCAACTGTCTAGGAGTTAAAGCCAAGTAGTTTTTATACTTCCAAGCATAAGCCACCAAATTCTATTTTTCAAACACATCACAAAGATATTTATACTTAGCCATATCATATATACCGTGAGTGCGTGTGTACACATATACACACTCATATATGATTCATCTGCAATTTATAGAAATAGTATGTGTTTGGTCCATGAGGTGTAAAGAAGATATACTTTGCTTCCTCAACTCAACTTTGATTTCACAGTGAAATAGTTTATATAACACCTGTTTTAATGATGACTATTAAGGCTTCAAATTATATGTAGATTACAGTAATCCAAAGGAGAGCGAAAAGATGTTATACTGTTGAAATTAGTCCTGGATATAGACATTTATATTCAAGCAACTTATCCCATTCATAAGGGAAAAAAAGCATTAAAAAATTAACCATAAGCTGTTAGATGCTTTACATAGTCCCCATAAGAAAGACAGTTTTTTTTTTAAAGAACTGTAGTACTGTTTTCAGCAATTTCTTTATCTCTGTTCTTCTAAGTAAGAAAGCTTATTAACAAGCTTTGAACTTAAAATCACATTTACAATAATGTGCCATCAACAGTTTTATAAGCTAATTAGAAAAAGATTAATTAATGACTGGCTGCTAATAAAATGGCAATCATGAAGAAAGAAACCAAGGGTGCTAAGCTTCAACTACCACCAATTAAGAGCTAATTACAAACAAATTATATATGTGTTTTGCTGTGGGCTTTAATTTACTAAAATGGTTTTAATTAAAAGAGAAAACATGCTGATTAATTGAACTGCAGAAAAAATCTACAGTATAAACTGTGCTTTGTCTGTCTCTTTAATTAGACTTGTAACATCTGAAATCTTTTCTTAAGATTTGTTAAAGCACAGATAAACATAATTAAAAGAGAGCACAAGGAACACCATTCTAGGTGATCACCCAATCATACAGAAAAGGTTAAAAGAAGACATCCTCAACGCAAGGAGATCTAAGCAGGCACACCTAAAAACCTGAGAGGAAAACCTATCACTCGGCCCCATTTTTATTTTTCTATATTAATATGCTCCAACTTCAAGGCTACACAATTTTTTATGGGAGTGAATATGTCTTTAAACTCAATGTAAAGGAATTCAAACAGCTAGACCTTCCCTTACCAGGATAGGCACAGCTTATTTCCCATACAGTCCGCTAACTGTTCATCTATATATGAAATTACTGAAATTACTTCTAAGAACTAAGAAGAACAAGGCTTCAAAGAATTAAAATCACCATTTAAAAAGCCCCCCGGACTATGCTCAGAGTATGGAATGACAGACAGAAGAACACTTAAATTAAGAAACCACTGAGAAATGACCAAAGTTAATGAAAGTCAGTCAGTTCTAGATGATCCTTACCAGACACACAGCCCCCCACAGCAGAGAAGGCCCAGCCTCCCCAGGTGGCTGAGCACACCGCAGCCAGCAGAAGGCCGTTCCGGGAGGGCTTTTCTCTCCCCAGTGTCCTAGATGCCTTTCCGCTGCGTATCAGGGAAACACACCACAAAGAAAATGGTTCTAAACTCCCCTAACTGGAAATAGGAAACAAACAAAAAGAAACCCAAAGAAAAAGTAAAGGACAGAAGGCAGGGCAGTAACATTTCAAAGACAGACACAAAAAATACTTGGCAGACATTTAGATGATTTTGTATGAAATAATGTATTCTTCACCTACACCTTCTGGTATTAGCAACAAAAATAATATCCTTCCTTGAAATGGATATTTTAGAGTCTCTCTCTCTCTATATATAATATTTAATGCATTATATTTTGTATACCCAATCTTTAGTGGTAAGAGATTACAATAATTAAGAAAATAGAGTATGTACCATCTTTCTTAGAGTCACACATTCCAATGATAAATTCTTACAATAGCTAACTGGAATGTACATTCAGTTTCGTATCTGAATGAACTATTTTACCTTTGGAAACATGGTTATTAAGATATTTCTACCCCAAAAAAGTATTCACGAAAATGAAAAGAAAATAATTTTGCTCTCTGGATTATAGCCTAAAAGAGCTCAGAATGTCAAGATTTGCTTCATTGTAATGTATTTTTCAATTCAGCTTTTTTTTTTTTTGTATGTAATGCAAACAATTAGAGCTTTGAAAATAGCACTGACAAAAAGTAACTTTAAACTTACCAAGTTTGACAGAATCTTTATTTCAACAATTTAAACAAATACATCAATTCTGAATGCTACGCATGATAATGTTCCAGGTACTCTGACAGGTAAATCTGCCAAAACCGCATTATCTGGGGAGAGTGGGGCGATTCAAGTTCTTATTCCATTAAGCCAGCACCACATGTACATCAACATAAAACTAAAACCCAAGATGAAAAGAGTAAACTGTAGCCAGAGTCCTCTCAGAGAAACTAAAGCCAAACAATGCAGCGCACTGGAAAAATTCTGAACGCGACAGCAATTGCAGGAGCATTCACGGCATCTCTGAGAAAGGACCCCTTCTTAGACGGGAACCTAAAATGCAGCAACGATCTCCTCCAATGTATATTTGCCCCTCTTCGATGAGAATGCCTTCAGATTTTTTTAGGAAATTGCTCTAGAAACAGAGCTCAGGCTACAAATTAATGATCTCCCAAAATCAGAGAGCATTCTGTTTATTTAACTAGAAAAGAACACGACTCAATTCAAACATTAGTGTTTTTCTTTTTTTAAAGGCCATTCCCATCTTTGTTATTTAAATATTAACAAACTACCCATATTTCAACATTATGAACTTTACCTATGTTTCGGTACCAAACACTATCCTACTGGAGTCATTTACAGAAAAAGTAATTTTTAAGGACTTTTAGCTATACAAAGTTCAAACAAAATTCACAGACAACCTCTCTCATCCATTTCTACTCTGACACTGTACAGTTATAAATGAAATCAACCTGAGCAATCTATCTAGATAGCGGAGACGTGATCCACTCCATAGCAGAAACTCGCTGCTGCCAAACCAAGGGGGTCTCATTTACCTACAGCAGGCTAACGCCAGAGAAAATTCTCTTTCCAAAATGTGACATTCAACCTAAGTGTTGCCTACTTAATTTAATCTAGGCTTTAGCACTTAATTTTAAAATATATGTCTCTACTCACTTCTATTAACTGGTATAATTTGAATTATAAAAAAGAAAATATGTCATGAAAGACCAGTACCAAAGGATGGAATTTTTAAGGATCACTATCAATGAATGCAATGTACTTCCAATCCAGGCCTTAGGTTAACAAGCCACAAATACGCTCAGATATTCTGTGCGCATGTAAAACTGATATATTTTTTTAAAAACAACTTTTTTTTTAAAAACCAGAACAGTTTCATCATTTTGACACAAACCCAAGTATATTATTCCACTATCTCTCCTCCAAGACTGTTAATGACAAAGAAGTTTTAATCAACAGGAGGGACAGTCCCAAGGCAACTATGTTACTACATGACAAAACCCAAAGATGTCAGCAGAATCTACGCTTCAAACATACGAATTTGAGCTGTCCCCTCAAACCAGAAAATATGCATCCTTGATGTGATCGTTAATTTAAGGGAATGTGATTCTGGAAAATACGTATTTGCTCTGCCACAATGCTAGCGCAGGGACAAACGGCACAAGGTTGTTTTTATTTTTGTTTTTTGAGGAACAATTTTCAAGGCCCATTCGCAGGCACAGTCCTACTTTTGGCTTCCTTTTTTTCAATACTGATGCTGCCCTATTGGTTTCACAGGCTTAAAAATGTTAAACATCAAAAATTAGTTTCACTTATTACGGTTGGAAAAGGCTTTAAGAACTCTGGGATCTGTGCCTCTGAGCAAGGGCTTTATCAGCAGGTCCCAGTCACTGCTTCTTGAAAAAAGAAAACGGAACTGATTAAAAACCAATACACCTGATTTCCAAAAGGACACCTACCATGCACTTATACAGTTAATTCATAAAGGGTTTCTGCCCCAAACTCACAATTACTTACTTCTCAAAATCCCATCTCTCATATCCACGGTGATTGGCACCAAAGGGATAAATAGAAAAAATTAAATCTCAAACTAAACTCTTTATTCAAGAATTCCATCTTGATTACTTTAGTTATTCTTCACGGGTGTTTAATGAACACAGCATCGGTGTCTTTCCAAAGTCTGTCTGAACAGCAAACACTTTCCAAATGTTTTGCCATTTATGTAAGGAAAAGAATAGAATACATTTTATTTTTTCTCCTAAACAGAATTCTTTAAGCCCACACTAAATAAGTTTAATTTATTTTACTAGAATCAGGCATTATATTTGTATGGAAGTTAAAAAAACAAAACACTTGAGAAAAAGGTTTACTATCCTTGCAAGTGATGGAAATATCCTTTATTTCTGAAGCAACCTCATTTATCACAAAAGTAATAGGAAATAACACTCTTAAAATAAAAAATACCTAGTCAGTGCTATGCAATTCTCATTTCTACAACAGCAGTATAACAAAACCAAACACAAAAAAAGAAACTAATATCCTGAAAGAAAACACGCATCTCTGAGGCTGGTAAGGAGCTACTTGTGTACATTCTGACACGCAGCTTCCAATGGCAGAGGAAGGAAAGCTCACGCGTGATCCCTGACGAAGCAGCTGCTACTAAGCACAAGGCCAGGGTGACCCCATCCCCTCCCAGTGCCTCATTTAAAAAAACTATATCCAGTTCTCAACTGTCCAGGTTTTACTGCAAGATTTAATAAATACGTAAACGATTACATAATTCAATATCTCATTTAAGACAAATTTTAGGTCTGCTTTGCCAGGTAAAGATGAAAAGTACAATCCAATAATGTTTTAAAAATCTAGTTAGGCAACCACCACCACAGTAAATGTCCCAAACAGGAAAAGAATCAGCAGTTGATGCTAAAACTAGTAGGTAAAGTATAATGACAGAAGATTTACCTAGTCTCAAATTATCTCCCATCTCTCCAGGAGATACTTATTAACTACATATGGGAAAACAGTAACATTATAATGTGGAGAAACCTGGCCTTAATCAAAAGCTCAAAGTAACATCATCAATAAATGGGGCAAACAGAAATCATGTGCCTCCTGATATCTTGCATTGAGAAGAACACAGCATCATTTCTGTGATATTCCTGCCAAAAATGCATGAGGAAATAGCAGACAAACCAAAACTGAAAGGCATTCTACAAAATAATTAGCCTCTATTGCTCAAAAATGCTACCGTGCTGAGAAGTAAACATAGACTGAAGAACTTCCCAGATTAAAGAAAAATAAAGAGACGTGACAACAAAATGAAATGTCCTAGACCTGGAAAAAGAAACTATCCTTTCCTCTATAAAGGAAATGAGTGAGACATTTGGCAAATCTAAATAAGGTATATAAGTTGGAATGAATGACAAAGAAAATATTAAATGTTAACATCTTGGGTACCTAGGGGAAGGTAAAAAGAAAATCTTTGCAACTTTCTAAAAGTCCAAAATTATTTCAATATAAAACTTTTTTTAAAAAAAGTCAAATGTAAGCAACTCTTAAAATTTCAGCATTACTAACTTTACCTAGAAAACACACAAGGCCTGCAATAAAGTAAATGCTTCTCTCTGAATTCCCCTTGCCTCAGATGTGGGTGAGAACCAACAGAAAAAGACAAAAAGAACAGCCAGCCATGCATGGGTCATGTGGAGCCCACATTATAATGCTGCAGACTAGGCCTTGCTTTATTCCTTCTTGTTACTAAACCAAGATCTGAGATAACTTACAGACCTTGAGCCTCTGGCTGAGTCACAGTCAGCCTGTTTTTTGGTAGAGATTACAAAATACACAACTCTCAGGTCTTCCAAAAGGAAGAATGGACAATGACACGGGGACATCAGTTTGTTGAGTCCTATGATCCAGGAGGGAGAGGTAAAGACGAAGAATTCTACAGTGTTTCTGAAAACAATCAGGAGGCCAAACCCTAAGGACTTACTGGTTTTACTATGCTTCTATCCTTAGCTTTACTGGAACTACACAGTCATCCCAAGATCAGCCACATGCTAATGGTACAGCATTTGCTGGAGAGCAGTCACAAATACCCACAGTTTTTAAAGGGATTCAAGAGACACCTGCTCAAACATGTGGCACAACATGGACCTAAGTGGTGCCTTTAAGGACCGGTTCTCCAGAAAGTTTTGCTTCTCACCCAAATAAGGTGGATATCCAGAGAAAGCTGCCAACAGCTTCCACACCTGCCTATTTAGATGTGACCAAGACTAATGACTGGTGTTGCTGCCCTATGTGCCTTTCAGATTCTGAAAGCCAACCAATGCCTTCAGCCACTCCCTCCATCATACGTCCTACTGTGCCCACTCCTCCCCATCCCTGCAGCCATATCTACCCTTCCCACTGGACTCTCGTCCAAGCTCCAAAGCATGTCCCTCCCCATCCTTCTCTGACATTTCAGGGTCAACTCCCCAAAATTTGAAGATGAGATCTAATGATACAATTTGCTATACTGTATATACTTGCAGGCTACCCAAGAAACTTAACTACTACCTCTAACAACAGTTCTATGGAAAAATAATTTCCAGGTACCAAAATAGTACCAACAAACATTAAGTGCTCTACTGTTGAACAGAACTTTAAAGATGGTCTTTAACAAAAAGCTGATGTTTAGAGGTAAGTGCCAGGTATATACCAAGCTAAAGAAGCCACTATACTAACTGCCAAATGACATTTAAATCCTATGGGGGTTGTGGTACCATTCAACATACTATCAAATTCATTCTATCAAAATGTAACAGGGGTGCATGGATGGCACAGTCATTAAGTGTCCGACTCAGTTAAGGCTCAGGTCATGATCTTAGGGTCTGCTTAAGATTCTTTCTCCCTCTTCCTCTGCCCCACCCCCACTCCGTGTTTGCACACCTGAACACATGTGCACTCTTTCTTGCAAAAATAAATAAATCTTTAAAAACATGTAATGCCTAAAACATTCTATTTGAAGACAGAGTGATAAAATGCTATTATATCCAATGAATGTTATAATCAATAAAATCAAAATATGGCTCCTTTAAAAAAGAAAGAGAGCAAATATCGAAGCACAAGAAATATCATAAGCTGTAAAGGGAAGAATGACTCTTCCAAGGAAAAAGTAAACATTAATTTTTTAAAATGTCACTTTTTGAAAGGTCCCCTAACTGCCATTTATGCTGCTTCTTGCCTAAGTCCTAAACTCAAGCTCCACGCTTCATAATTTCCTGAAGATTAGCCATTTAATAAATAAGCACAAATACATAGATATGTTACAAACAGAAGTATTTACTGTGTCAACTGATCTTAAAGGTTTGTGGGAAAAAAGATGACTTCTGAATCCTGAAGCCCCACTTCTGAACTTCTTTATTTCCCTACATAAAAACATATAGCTTACAAGATACTTATGGCCAGCACCCAAAAATAGGAAACAAACCAACAAACAGCAATCAACAGTGGGTTTTGTCACTAGCAGATGGAACAGCAAAACGGTTCTTCCACAGAAGAATTTACTAAAATAGGTAAGTTTGTCATTAGTCTCGGTTTAAAACAAATGCTCACCTGGAGGTGAGTAAGAAAGAACAGGGCACGTGGCCAGCCATTTGCACAGGTGACTGCTGGTGCTCTCCAGGTAATTAAACCCCAGGGAGTGTAGTTTAAGAGTAAGGTGAAGAACATAGGGATACACTAAAAAAGAAAGCTATGGTAGAACTCTTTCCCTACAAAGGACAAAAAAGAATCACAAAACACAGTGACAACAACACAACATATGCTGAGATGAGCTCTTTACTCAATGTGTGACTTTGCCTAGTGACATCCAGCAGCGAATGTAGAAATATCTCCCATGAAAGGTGCAAGTGAGAACCTTCTGGAAGGTTCTTTGTACTTGGAAAAAGAATATTCAATATATTTATTAGTTTTATATTCTAGACTCTAAGTTTTAAAAAGCTGAAAATTATTTAGGGTTGGGGAAAAGTTTAGAATGTGCAACAAGAAGGCACTTGGGGAAGTGAGGGCGAGGAAACTTTGAGATATGACATTAGAACACACAGCTGCCTTCGGGGAGAGTTAAAGCGAATTAAAGATGCAAATGGAAAAAAAAAAAAAGCGCTCGTCTTTTAATCATAACTGCCAAAAACTCTCTGAACTAGGTGAAATCTAGGGCTGAATATCAATCATGGATTATTTCCACCATAAGTTTTAGACCAGAATAATTTTAAAACATTAAAGACAAAAATAAAAACCCAGCACTTCAAAATAAATGGCAGCATGAGAGGAAAGAAAATGGACAGAAAGGAAAATCTAAAATCAAATATTTGAGGGGCACCTAGGTGACTCGGTTAAGCATCCAACTCTTGATCTCAACTTGGGTCTTATCTCAGAGTCATGAGGTTCAAGGCCCACACTGGGCTCCACACTGGGCTCCACACTGGGTGTGGAGTCTACTTAAAAAACAAACAAGCAAACAAAGCTAAGAAAATACCTGAATATGAAACTCATGGTCACAAAAAGAATGTACATTCATTTTAGAAAATTTGGAAATACTACAGTTGACTCACCTCCCGAGTAGCTAGCTGGTTGCTGAGTTCCTCAGCCTTCTCGATGTTCCACTCTTCCACAGCCTGGTCTATGCTCTTTTCAAGGCCCGACTAGAAAGTAAAGAAATCTAAAGCTTAAAAGCAGGAAAAAAGGCAAGTATTTTATGGCAAAGACTATGTCACAGGGCTACACCGAACACGTTACATACTTAGATCATTTAATGTTCATGATGACCCCTGTGGTAGTTGGTACCACTTCCATTTACTGATGAGAAGGCCGCGCAGAGATACCTAATGGCTTATTCAAGGCCAGATAACTTCCTGAACTGAGAAAAAGGAGATGCCAATACAGACTTTTGTGACTTCCAAGGACTACGCTTTCCCTTGATAACAATATAATGTTAATGATAACAACAGTTAAAATGATATCACGCTTATTATGTAGTAGACCCCGACTTATAACTGTAAGAAAGCTCATTTATCTTTCAAACACCAAATACTGTTACCCTGTTTTTGAACATGAGAAAACAGAGGCCTCAGACTCACTAACGTGGCCAAGGTCAGAATCTGTAAGCGGTAAGGCCACTGCATGAATATGGGTCTGCCCAGAGCCTGTGCTCTCGACCACCATTTTCCTCTGCCTCTTCTCTCTACAGCCCCTTCCTGTAGCTTGAGGCCTTCCTTCAACAGCCCCTCTAGTCTTTGACGATGGGTATTAAGTTAGATATTAAATAGGAGAATAATGCTACATAAGAGAACAAGTTTTATTTTCTTATGGAAATGTTTTTATTTACTAGGTGAAGGTGCTTTAGGAAATCATAATTAATATTTTCATGTGATTACCAAACACACCAGGTAGGATTCATCATACATTTATGGAAAGAAGCTTAGACTTAAATAACTGAGGTTAGCCTGTGGAAATAGTTACCATATAAAATAAAAAAAAATTTAAAACAGTCTAATGTATGGTTCCCACAAGAAAATTCTGCCCTAACAATGGCTTAGCCAGTGTGTCCTCCATGTTTTTAGTTCCCAATTTCTCTCTCATCTAGTAAATGGGACGCCAGGAATGCCTCTGCCTATCAGTGTACTGCTTGGTTACACCCATCAACTAAGTGACATTTTGTTCCTGTGCAGCCTCTGTGGAAACAAGACTTAAAAATGCCAATTTACACACACACACACACACACACACACACACACACACACACACACGGAATACTAGTCAGCCATCAAAAAAAATGAAATTTTGCCATTTGCAATGATGTGGATGGAGCCACAGTGTATTATGCTGAGGGAAATAAATCAGAGAAAGACAAATACCGTAAGATTTCATTCATATGTGGAATTTAAGAAACAAAACACACGAGGAGCACCTGGGTGGTGCAGTCAGTTGAGCATCCAACTCTGGATTTCCACTCAGGTCATGATCTTGAGGGTCTTAAGATCAAGCCCCACATCAAGCTCCTCACTGGGCAGGGAATTTGCTTAGGATTCTCTCCCACCACCCCCTGCTCACTCACACCCTCCCCTTCCCCAAGTAAATAAATCTTTAAAAAACAAACCAAATGAACATATGGGGCAGGGGGTGGGGAGAAAGAGGAAAACAAACCATAAAAGACTCTTAATGGTAGAGAACCAACTGAGGGTTGATGGAGGGGAGGTAGGTGGGGGAGGGGCTAGATGGGGGATGGGTCTTAAGGAGGGCACTTGTTACGATGAGCACTGGGTGTTATACGTAAGTGATGGATCACTAAATTCTACTCCGGAAATCAGTATTACACTCTATGTTAACTAATTAGAATTTAAATGAAAATTTGAAAAGAAAAAAAAAATGCCCACACATAATCTGCTTAAAAAGATGATAGAACACAGACCAGTAAGGTCATCACTAGTTGAATGAAGATCATCCCTTTTCACAATCCCTCACCCTACCTAAGGTCTTGATAGGATGACAAACTTGCTCCCAGCTGTAGCTGAAGACCATCACTCAGCAGGCCTTAGTCTCTGATCCTAGGCCAGGTGGCTCTCCTGTCCTTTTCCCATTCTGGCCCTATGATCACCAGTGTCCAGAAATTCTTTTTTAGGGGCACCCGTGTGGCTCAGCCAGTTAAGCACCGGCCTTCTGGTCAGGTCATGATCCCAGGGTCCTGGGATCGAGCCCCAGGTTAGGCTCCCCACTAAGCAGGGAGTCTGCTTCTCCCTCTCCCACTGCCCTACCCCCAGTTTGTGCTTTCTCTCCTGCTCACTCTCTCTCAAATAAATAAAATCTTTAAAAAAAAAACAAAACACAGAAATTCCTTTTTGTATTTCTGAAGAACTCTTATCACCATCCAAAAAACATCCTGGACTCACTTTTCCAACATCCTTCATCCTCAGGGACCTCTAACTAATACCCGACCCCACAGTCCATACTCCAGGCCAGTGACAGGTCTGTGTACCTCTTCAGGTCTGTGAATGGTGCCGGTCTATGAACTGAGCTTGTGCCAGAATGCAAATCAACTACATGACTATACTCAGCTTTGATTTTTTTTTTTTTTTTTAAAGGGAGAAGAACAACAAGACTTTCTCAGATCAGGAAGTAGTACACTGAGCTATATTCAGATACAAGCTCTGTATCTCTTGGAGGACCAATTCTTTGAAAAGGCTTGCTCTGGGCCAGGCAATAGACATCACCTGAAAGCTCTAATTCCAAAGCTTTACAATCTGGAATTCTCTCTGAACTCAAGATTCTGTCCTTTGACTTATCCCAAGTTTCATAGCCAGAGAACCTGCATTGTCTTCATTTGTAACCCTGCCGCGGGACCACTGTATTAATTCTCAGAGTCCTTCAGTCCCTCGTGGATTCTCCTAACCTTCTTCTCTGGCCTGCCGCCCATGATTAATCTTTTCTAACTCTAAGCCAGGAGTTCTCCAAGTTGAAGTCTGGACCAGCAGCATCAGCACTACTGGGAACCTGTCAGAAATACAAATGCTCTGAATCAGAAACGGGTTGGGGCCCAGCAACTCACTGACGCTAACCAGGCCAAAGTTTGAGAACCACTGACCTAAGCAATACCTTCAACTTCCTTCCACATGTTACCTTGTTTTGGCTACTCCCGACCACTTGTTTCTACTACTTTAACATCTTCCTCTTCCTTCTTCTCAGTAATGTATGCAGTCCTAGGGCTTCAATTACTTCTTATAAGCTGCTTTACAGATCGCTGACTAATTCAAAATATCTCAGCTATTCCAAGATCTCTATCACCAGCTACTTGCTAGTTATCTTCATATTGAAGCCTTGCGAAGACAGGGTCTCTAACTTCTTGCTATGCCTAAAACAAGCTCATCACTTACTGCCCTGCTTCCCCTTCAGAGCTGACAGCCCACTTAGTCACCCCAGACAGAATCCTTAGTGGTCTTCAATGACTCCAATCCTTTGCTCCTATTTTAACTCTTTTCATAGAGTGTCTCATGTTTCCTTTCTGGGCTTCTTCAAGGTCTCATCATCTCCTGTTGGGAAGATGATAGTCTTCTCCAAATTAGTTTTCTGTCTTTCTAAAGTAGAGATACCATGTCACTAGCAAGCTTGAAAACAAGATCACTTCTTTATTCCTTTTGAATTGCACCAAAATGCCTTCACAATAGGTTCCCATAATGCTTTCTCAGTCCCATCTTGGGTAATGCTCTACTTGCCAATCTCTGGTCACATCTACCATTCTCTTACTGTCCCCTATGCATCTGATTTGTTTCTACTGGGAAAATCTTAACCATCCTTGTATGTCCCATGTCAAATGTTACCTTCCCACCTCTGTAGGTTCACTCACCAGTACACACCCACAGACCCTGCTTTATTCTGCCAGTACCTAAGTGCCATGAGCACTGCTCTCCCCATGCTGTGCTGTCACTGTACTCCATGACTCTCGTTAGCACCCATGGGTCTCTCTCCCCTCCCAGGTTCTAGGCTCACCATGCACAGACCTGTTTAAGCACCTAACCTGACTGAGAGGCACTCAGTCAGCTTCTGTTACTGAGTTAACGGTCACAGTGCAATAATCCATGGTTGCATTAATACTGAAAGGATCCCACCCAAATGAGGACCATTCGTGACCTAGCCACTGCTTTGACAAGTTCCCAGGAGAATTCTACAACAGTAATATTGGGGTAATAGTACCCCTATGACTAAACAAGAGCCACATTTTCTTATACTTCTTGATGTATAAATCTTTCCCACTACTGGCATATGCATTTCTTTGAGGGCATGGAGAATATCTTCTTCGTCTTGGACTCCCAGAGCCGTAGCACAGTCCCTGTCTCTAGAATTTTATTATTTGTTTTTACAATAGAAATAAAATATCTTATTTAAGAAATGAGAATAAATGGCTCTCCTTCCTGCACAGAATATTAGTTATCTCCTCAAATATATATGAAAATAAAATACTAACAGCAAACTTCAATTTTCCCTGCACCACAAATTCTGGACAAGCTAGTTAAATCAACCCAGACTTCATCTATCCCAACCTCTCATTTCAGCAACCTGGTCCCTAATGTCATCCATTCTTGGGCCTGTCCAGCTGATTCCACAAAATAGCTCTGTATGTTTCCCTCCAATTATGTAGCTTTCCTAAGATTAGTTAGACCTGGGTGCTGTACTCCTTTAGTCTAGGACCTAGAGTAATCAGATGAGTGAGTAAAAAGGAACCCACTCTATTATTACCACCAATACCCTGAATAAACCAGGGGTCTGCTTATCAAGTCATTTTGCTGCATCAACTTGCTAAGTTCCCTTTGGTTATCAAGGAGCCACTGCTTATAGTTAATGTCACAAAGGTAGAAACCAAAAATACTCCCCTCTTCTAGAAACTTATATGAACTGCTGAGTTTGTAAGTATAAATTTTCACTTAAAAAGAAGTCAGCTAAAATTACACATCTATCTCTCTACCATCAACCAACTGCCATTCCCCCAGCCATTCAGAGCACTGGCACAATATAGCAGAAAGAGCACTGGAACAGAAGCGGTAGTCGGGAGTAGTGGTCATGGCTCCCAGCAAATGAGATTTCCTCGAAGGAAGAGCAAAGCCTCAGTTTCCTTCAAGAAAAATGACATGACAGGCATGATAATCAAAATTCTCTCCTAGAAATAAAATTGCACTTACATGTTCAATTTTGTTTTCAGCTCTTTTAAAAGTTTTTTTTTTTTAATTCAACAAAATTTCAATAGGTAAAACTTCATTTTTCTCTCCCCTTTCCCCTTTTTCTTTCTTTCTTTTTTTGGACAATATATTTAAGTAAATATAATACTTCCTTTTGGCTCTGAAAAATTTCTGGTTCCATCTAAGAAGATACTAACATTGTAAATACACTCAAAATACTAACATTAGTAAAAAAAATATCTTAAGGTAAAACATTTCCATCATCTTAATACCATAATAACGGTTTACAAAGAATATGGCTGGTAAGGTCAGACCCAGGGGTTCAAATTCCAGCTCCTCTACTTAATGGCTGAGAAACTCAGTGATTCCTAGACCTCTACAGCTTATAGTTACCTCACTTGCGAAAAGAGAGTAATACCGAATCCTCTGCAAGTTTACAGTAAGGGTCAAAGGAAATAGATGTAAAATGCTGAGCAAAACTTTAGAATATAGCATCATTCGATAAATAAGCTGTTCATATTATTTTACCTAAACATCAGGATACCATTAAAACCAACAGGCGGTCTAGCTCCATACAGCTACAGATCTCCTCATAACTCATCAAGGCCTCAGCCCCAAGCGTAAGACCCAAGAATTCAACTCTGAGTCAGAAAGTAGTCTCATGAAGTAAATTAAGTGGTACCCAAGAGTACCTTTACTGGAATTATCTCTGATGTCTCTCATAGCACAGAAGTGGGACTGATGATACTCTGCGGGTCCTCGGTATGCTTCTCGGGTGCCTCTTGTCAAGAATCAGAACTTAGCTTAAGACACATGCACTTCAATACAGGCAAACAAATTTAGAGACGGCATTTCGGCCACAGGTGGAAAAACATTCTAGGCCAGTATCTAACAGGTTCCCACATAATAACCATAAATAACCATAAATAACCTAAATAAAAGAGGCCATAAATAACTTCTAATTAACAGTTTTGTTGCAGATCTCAAGAAGACAAATATCAAAGAAATGTATGGGTACGAGGTTTAACATGAAGGGCCGACCACCCATATGTGCACATGCAGAATCTGTTTGAACATACGATTAGAGCACCTCCGGGCAAACTGTATGATATATTTCTAGAGAAATGTTGCTACTAAATATTTGGATAATATATTCAATGTTTAAAGCTTAATACAAATGAACTATCCACTGAAGTTTGCTGTGTCTAATTAAAACTAATATCTAAGGGAGAAAAAAAATTAGGCAATCTCTCCATAAAGAAGGAAAATAACGAAGAATTAGTGGTGTTACCTTTATGTATAAATCATACCTATTTAAATTATCTGAATCACCACCTGGGGATCAAAAGATAATGCTTTGGGGGCACCTGGGTGGCTCAGTGGGTTAGGCCTCTGCCTTCAGCCCAGGTCATGATCTCAGGGTCCTGGGATCGAGCCCCACATAGGGCTCTCTGCTCAGCGGGGAGCCTGCTTCCCTCTCTCTCTCTACCTGCCTCTCTGCCTACTTGTGATCTCTCTGTCAAATAAATAAATAAAATATTAAAAAAAAAAAAAGATAATGCTTTGTAGTTGTGTAACTGACACCAGGGGAATGGTCATGGAACCACTCCAACCCTCCCCTTCACACCACCACTTCTGCCTCCTCCAGACCACTACCCTACATCCCTCCCCCACAAACCCCTACACGGGCAGTCAGTCTTTTATCTCATCTGTGTTTTGGAGTTTCAAGTAAAATTTTGGTTAGAAAAAGCATCCTACTAAAAAAAAATTTGAAAAAAGCTACACTATACAATTCAAGTTTCTTCTCATAAACAACTAAAAAAATTATCAAAGACATTGCGCAATCACTCTTAAATTATTAAAATTTAAGTCTGGTTTTTTTCATGCCAAAAAGTATACATTAAGTATATATAAAACTACTTCAATAGTAACTGCTGACGAATCAAACTGATTCAACTAAAGAATACTTGAGATACTTTTGATGAAATTAATTAGTTAAATTTGTTCTAAAGATATTCCTACATAGATTCATAATAATTATTATTATTATTACAGAATTATTATTAAGTCCCAGTACTATAGAAACAGTATTAAAGCTGTAATTAATACAAAGAACACTTTAGAACAGCTTTGCATATTAAGAAATTACATTTTAAAAAAACAAACAATCCTCTCTGTATTGTGAGGAAAGCAGGTGACAGCACAGTTGTAAATACACATCCTTGGTTGAGCAAGTTTTAGCTTGGCAGGGTTCCAAAGAAAGGAAGAAAGGAAGCAAGCAAAGCAAGCAAGAAAGAAAACATGGTGGGGGGAGGACTGCACTATAGACACAAGATTAAGAAGTTTTGTTTTTCCATTCTTGAGGACTGAGTGAGATACAGAATAAAAGGGCTCTTTCAGATATGGTAAGAGACGAGCCTCTGCTCCTGAGAAATAAAATAATGGGCTAGAAATCCATGTGAGCTTTGTCCAAACTGCATCACAGATTTTCATGATCCTCTCTGTACTTCTTCAGCAGCAGCTATTATCGGCTAGACTTACATTTATTCTTAGCTTTTATCTTGGTGCCTCCAATGTGGACATTCCTTAATGTCTATTTACTCTGTTGGATTCACAGTGATTTTAGCATGACAGCAAAAGGGGCGCAAGTAAAACAGGGAGACAGTGATCCCAATCCAAAGGAGGGGCACAAACCTGCGGGCGCACACTCATGCTGAACTATCAAGAGAACAGGACATCATTTGGCCCATTAAATACTTCTCTTCCTTTCATGCTTGCATTTTTTAATAGAATAGTTCATGCTGGCAAAATCTTGGGCAGAGGCAAGCCTGGCCAATGCCAGTTTCCTTGTTTAGAAAAATGCCGTGACTTTCTTAGCTGTCATTCATACAGAGGAATGTCTACCATTCAGAAAATCCAACTCGGGATGGCTCAGTCATTAAGAAAATCCAAACTCATCAAATAGATTAATGAGTGATCACAAAAGGATTTAGAGGGGACTTCCCTTAAACAGAAATCTTGTTTTTTAAAATGATGTTTGACTTAAATTTCTTTTCCTAGAATCCATCTAACATATAATGTGAAACAGAACATTAGTTCATAAAACTGAGTTGCTTAAAAGAATTCACCCAAGTCATTCTGGCCTTTATTAAGATAACTCTACGCAAATCTCAAATTCTAGACAATGAGTAAGAGTTAGCCATACCTAGCCAGGATCAAGAAGGTACAATTTCCTATATGTAGGATAACAATAAAATTCTAATTTGGAGAAACTGTAAAAAAATTAATTTTTTACTTTTTGGAATGGTTTACAGCTTCACTAAGGAATAGTTTAGAGATTCTGAAGTCAAGAGTTCTGAAAAAATATAACAAATACTATAAATAAGGGAAGATCTAAAACCACCTAATTCATGAGTAAAACTTAAAAATACTGTCCTATTAGAACCAATATTTAGCATTCCTTCCTTCAAAACAACAACGGAGTCAGCAGTGGGGACTGTACAGCAGGATGGCTGGAGACCAGCTCACTCCCATCAGCCATGGCCCTCCTCCCTCAGGCTTTAGAACAGGCTTACACAGTCCAGAGAGTATCCTTCTCACAAGATCCCTCCTCCCCACCCACCAGACTCACAGGGGTCAAGAGCAGAGTAACTGCATTTTGAAGCACTGACCAGTTCTTCTGCAGTGAAGCTAGAGAACGGAGCATGAGGTCATAAAGCCCGGGTTTTACTGTCACCTCTACCAGCGATCTCTCTTTGTAAGAATGTAAGCGTTTTGCACCTGCTTGAACATTTGTAAAACAGACATTGCTCAGTCAGTTAAGGGTTTGTCTTGATTTCCAACTCAGGTCATGATCTCAGGGTCCTGGGATCGAACCCCACATCGGGCTCCTGACTCAGGGGGAGTCTGCCTGAGATTCTCTCCCTCTACCCCTCCCCTCACACGCATGCATGCACTCTCTCTCTTTCTCTCTAATGAATAAAGAAATCTTGAAAGAAAGAAAGAAAGAAAGAAAGAAAGAAAGAAAGAAAGAAAGACAGACAGACAGAAAAGGAAGTGGTGTTGGTTCCAATTCCCCAGGGTTCTGGGGACTAAATGACAAAAATTCTTAGCAAAACTGGAATCAAAAGGTTCACATGCAAAATTCTACTGTTAGTTCCTTTATGCACACACCCTCAATGATGCAGTACCACCCGATGATGCGTTTAATATCTGAGGTTTGTTTCACAAGAAATATTGATCAGAAAGGTCTCTATGCATCCACAGTAGTCTACAAGTCTACAGAAATGATCCATGAAGAAGGAATCTGTCTACACAGGCAGGATACAATATACTTGGGCTTCAATAAGGCAGGCCCCTGAACCTCTAGCCCTATCATTCAGTGCTCAATTTTCATGCTCCTGGAGTCTACACTCCCTGATGTGAATATTAAGTCACTCATGCATTCAAGACTCTACTAAGTGTTCACATCATCGATAGACTGATGACGTCCAAATGTCGATCTCCAGCTCAGATTCTCCTGAGTTCCTGCCTTATTTTTTACCAACCATCTCTCTACTCCTGCCCACTGATACCACTCATGCCCCAGTGAACTTTGGACAGGCCCTATCCACCCCTCTCCCCACCCAGCCTTCCCATTTTGTACCTAGCGTCACTATTCACAACGCTGCTGAAGGTAAGAACTGGAAAGGCTCTCTTCCTCTCCTTACGCCCCGCTTCCTCTCCACCACTTCACAAAGCATCAGAGGTAAATACTGTCCATGCTCCTCCTAGAGGAGACCCCAAATCCACCCACTTTTCTCCATCTTCAGGAGCACCATTCCTGCTCAAGCCACCATCCTCTCGTGCCTAGAAGAGTCTCTTCTTGTCTACTTTTGCTGCCTCTGTTTTCTGGCCCTTTCTCTACACAAGAGCGATCTTACAAACATAACTTCCATTGTAACTAAAACCCAGTTCCTTAGTCTGCCCCTTCAGGGCCTTCACAGTTTGGTCCCTGACTGCCTGCCTCTCCGAACCCGTGCTGGGCCTGGGCCACTCTCCTCACTGACCCCATCCAGCCAAGTTGATATTCTTACAGTTACTCCAATGTTCCATGATGACTCCTTTTCCCCAGGACCTTTATTTACCCAGGTTAGTACCTCTACACGAGCGTACAGGAGGAGGCATCTGTATATAGATGCTTCCTTCCCATCCTTCAGGTCTCACTGAAGTGGCATCTTTCAAGAAAGGTCCTCCCTGACCACCTAAACAAAAGTGGCACCTCCATTTTCATGTCTTCGCAACATCCTGTTTAAATCCTTAACACCATTTTTTTTTAATGATTTGTAACTATATATTTACTTTATTACCTAATATCTTGTTTTGTGTACAGTAGGCATTTTAACTTTTTCACTGAATGAATTAATGAGGAAAACACCTTAGGCAAGGCTAACCACAACCATTTTCTACTGGCTAATATAAGATGCGATAAAAAAAGATCTTACCTTGTCAACTTTTTTCTTTTTAACAGGGGGGTCAAACCTATCATTGATTCCAAAATACTGAGTAAGCTCCTTCAACTGGGTTTCACTTGAGGTCTGTTCACTGCAAGACAGACAATAACTTATTTTTAGTGCTTTTAATTGGTTACTACAATTATAAATCATAAAAACTAGTTCTTATGTTTAAGAGGTAAGAAGTTCAACTATTGGTACAAGTTTTACAATATTATCTAGAATAGATAATAATAGAATAAGTAGATATTTTACCTATTCATTCATAGAACCTACCTATGAGTCTCTTCCTCATTCTTCAATTTACCTGAAAAGAATTCACAAAGTGTCAATACCTGAATATTCATTTATTTCAAAATTAATGTTTATTAAAAACTGTTGAGCTCAATCATTCACCATTTAACATTAGCAATACTGAAAATTAAATGAAAACAAAACACCTTTCCTGGAACGTTTCCTTTTCTTCCTTCTGAATCCTGAAGTTGAGGTTTTCTGTTCAGCATGTTTTTTATGCAATTCTTGAAATTTCTATATAAAAGTTAAAAAAAAGAGAAAAAGTAGTAAATATATTTTGAAGCAAAGCATATATTCAAAAATTACAAACATGTGATAAAAATATATTTTAGCATTTATAAAAATACAAATTTAACAAAAGTAGTTCAGTTCTTCTTGAGATACCCTATTTTCCAAGATTCTTTGACAACCTGATTTTTTATCTTCATTTATTTTGACATAAGTCAATCTGATTAGCTGAGAGTAAATTTCGATGATTCATACAGATGACAAAGAGATCAAATTAAAACAGAAGCTCATGTATTATGTTGAGCAAAGTAGCTAATCCTACTAAATGTTTTACTTCCTCTTTTTATAAAACACACAACCAAGATGAGAGTAAGTATCTGAGTGCCCAGTGAGCTGACCACAAACCCAGAGCATTCTGAGTCAATCTCCCCTACCTCCCAAGTAGAGGCAGGCACTCTGACCCTGGCAGAGACAGGAGCGTGCACAAACACACATGCACAGGCTTTAATAAGAACACATCAGAGAAAACCTACATGCCACATATTCAAGGGAATTCCAGAGGGGCACTCTTTGTATGCATTTACATTTGCCTCTGCCCCAGGTTTTGGTCCATCAGTTGGGCCATCTGAGATCTCTGTTTTTGTAATGGCCCCATCTTCTTTATCTTCCTGCAAGTTAAGTCCAGAGTTCTCTAATGGAGCTTCATCTTCAGAATTCAACTCAACATCACTTTCATTTAGGCCAGGAGGTAGCAGCCCACTCCACATCTTTTCTTCTGAAGAGAAAAAAGATGAATTTAGACATACAATGTGGACATGGAAAGGAATTTAAAACCCCAAGAGTGTAGTAATTATCCCAATGGTTTAGGAACAGTCCATCTAGGCTTTTTTCTTTTAATCTAAAATCACATATATTTTCCATATTAAAAGAATTAAAATATTTGCTTGTACGAAATAAGTCAATCAGAGAAAGACAATTATCATATGATCTCTCTGATATGAAGAATCTGAGAGGCAGGGTGGGAGGTCTGGGGGACAGGGAAGGAAAAAATGAAAAAGATGGGATCAGGAGGGAGACAAACCATCAGAGACTCTTAATCTCACAAACAAACTGAGGGTTGCTGGGGGCTGGGGGGGTAGGGAGATGGTGGTGGGGTTATGGACATTGGGGAGGGTATGTGCTATGGTGAGTGCAAAATGTGTAAGCCTGATGATTCACAGACTTGTACCCCTGGGGGCAAATAATACATTATATGTCAATAAAAATAATTAAATAAAAAAATTTGCTTGTGTAAGATGTTTTAAAGAGTACAAAGTAGTTAATTTGTTACAAGACAAACTTACAGATGAATGACTTAAAGAAAATAGGACCTGGATTCTCTAATATATATAGATAATTTTGTCTAAAAAAAGTAAATTCGGTAAAAGCATTCATTACTTTAAGAACCTAACAATATATATGTCACACAATTCAAGATTTATAATATTATATTTCAAGCTATCATAATCAAAAAAGAAAACAAAGTCAGATGTTTCACTGGTATTGAAATAAACTTTCAGGGGACTTACTGCCAAAGGAGTATAAAAACAATCATGCAAAGGAAAATTTTTAGGCTGTGCAAGTAGTTTGAGGAAAGCATGGTGGTAAAAAGAATGTCCTAGTTTTAAATTTTACGAGTGACTGCTAAAATACCAAATGTTAATCCTAACAATTTAACAAAAACATACAGCTTTTTTGAGTAACAATATCATGTTTAGGAAACTACGGTTCAAGTTCAGGATAATATTTATCATTAGCTATCTGGCCCATTGGTAGAGGGAATATTAACTACTGTTAAGTTTATCAAAAATGACCTTTAAAATTGGGAGTTATAATCATTTGCTAAAATAATAACGGAGTACATTTTCAATATTAATCACATGGCACATGTATCAACTCAAAACCACTTCATTCAAAAGATGCGTAAATAAGAGAAGTCAGTTATACTGCCCGCTCATGGTTTACCTGAAGGAATAAAATGCAAGGATGGAGATTTTTGCCGACTTTTCTGCCCCCTATTGTGGTTAACCTAATGAGAAAACCACCACCATTGTCTCTGAGACAAAGGCATCACGGCATTTTGCATTAATCTGAATAATGGATTCCAGATGCTGGTTCAGGATCTCCTCCCAGGTCCAAAGAATCCGATCTTATTTTTGGCACTATGGATCCCAGCCTCCTGAGCTGTTAGCCCTCTAAAACCACCTCACCAAAATACTCTTTTGGCTTTTTAAGAAGGGCTCTGACATCTACCTGCTTCAGTTGTAATCCTGACCCTATCATATACTAGCAGTATGCGGAAATCATTTTTACCACCTCTGACCCTCAGGTTTTTTCTGCTGTAATACAAGGATAATTATATTGCGTACAGGGCTATTCTGAGAATTAAATGAGATAAGCTATGAAAACACTCACCACAATGTTTAGGAGGTTCTAGGGGCTTGATCAATGCCGAGCTCTTTTTGCTATTAGTATTTCTGTGGCCATGTATTACATTTTTATCATTTCTGTTATGGGTGGCAGCATTCACAAGGTAGTTTTGAAGTTTCTAAGGTTGAGGTGCATTCACTTAGCAATTGATCCAAATCATTTACCTCCCTGATTTCCAAAGTCTAACATAAGTTTCTATAAAAAAATTTTGGAGTCTGGTTTTCTGAATGGAGCAATAAAACCAGATTCAGGAAGACAATGGAGCCTAAGTGTCAAGGCTCCTCTTTTGCACAGGTCTTTCCAAAGCATTATACCCAATTTCTATTTAGAATTTGTATTCCTTTTTTTAAAGAGGAGACCCAACATAATATAAGTTTCAACCATAAAACCTGGACCCATGCCTAAACCTAGACTGAGGATTTTAATAGTTGGAATGGGTAAACTTTAGATACTTTGTTAGCACAAAAGACATCATGTGAAATATGCCAATATTGAAAAACGAATGTTATGCCATCAATAAAAATATTTTTACTGTTCTGAGGAGTAGATGGAGGGGGAATGATAATAAGCTTCAACATGACTTTGCCACTGACAAATAATAAACCTTTAGGTTCATTATCCATTTCAGTACTTAAGGATAGTAACACATTTCAGATTCAGTGTTCTTGGCAAAATTGGGGTTCTATGTTTGAAACCCATTTCTTTTCCCTGGTCCATAGCAGCCTGTGCATGGCCACTGTGTGCCAGGCTCTCTTTAAGGCATGAAGACAGGCAAAAATATCTAAGGGAACCGGCATTCTACACACATGGTAAGTGTCTGTCCATCAGCAGCCAAGTACCACTTGGCCTAGACTTCCGTTGTGGCTGCTAGTGAAAGGCATGTGTCTCTCTGATGCGCACAGTTCTGCTGCTCCACACCGCTCTAGCATCCCTACAGGGGTGTCTGTGCTCTGGGCACCCACATGAGCCTCACCCTGAGGAACACTCTCGGGTGCCCTGGAGTCACCTGTCCCCATCAGCTTAAGCATTTTTTAATCACATTTTGGACCTTCCCCAAATCATCTATTTTTAGCTCTTGTTGCTGTGGCATGAAGTACTGTTTTCAGTATGACACTGGCTAGTATGATAATTTCTTGTGTGTGCCCATGGAAAAATGAAGAACTAAAATAAATTTTAGAAAGCAGATTCTATATCCAAATCCATAAAGTAAGGCAATATTCAAATAACACGTCTGAACTCAAATCCCTGAATATCGTTCAAGTGGCGTGCCATTCTCCTGTGACTGCAAACACACACACACACACACACATATACACACGAGGGCAACCCCATGGTCACCGAAAAACACAGATAACTCACCAAGAAGACTGCAAAGTGGAGCTGCCCACGTGAGCAGCAGCTCAACTGTAAATCAGCCAATATGGAGTGGCTGCTTTGTGACTTGCTTTGGGCTCACGTTTGAAAACACTCTGAATTCACAGTATATACATGTCACTCATACATTTCCAACTGTACTATGGTACCAACTGGTACTAGGTTAGGCCTCGTGTTCACTTGTTTTGGCTGCTCTTAAAGATGATTCTCTAATTCTCTGAAATGTCTCTTACCCTGCCTTTATTCTAAAGCAAATCATTCCAAATTACCCTTTAAATGTGAAAATTATTCAGCCATTCTCAAGAGATGTGATGTACCAGTGAGATGCAATACTGATTAAACCCCAATACCCCAGAGGATAAGGGTTCTCTCCTCAACCCCGCTACCACAGCTTTCTACAGATTTCTAGTTTTCAGTCAGACTGCATGTCAGACAAAACACCTGAAAGATGCTCTGGAGAAAGCCAAGGAGACCCCAGTTACACAGAAGCAGAACCAGAAAGAAAAACAAAGCAAGTCAATGATGTATCTGGCATATACACAGTGTCACATATAAACAAGATGACAGAAATTCTTTTACCGTAAATCCCTACAACGACCCTTCCACTAGAAATTACTATCTAAACCCCTTGTACAGGTGAGGAAACTGACTTGCCTAAGGCATTGTGATCCACTTATTTTACAAAAACAGAACTCTAGGGCATCAACTTATTAACTTTTAGAGGATGCAATTTAAGTAGTAATATATTCTTGGAGACAAAGACTTGAGAGTGGGTCTAAAGAGTGACTCTAGCCTCTAATTTTGTTAAAATTTTGCTTCAGAAAAAAAATGTCTTACTCTTTAAAAGCAGAAACTTACGTAAGATCCTATACTAAATGTATACATAAAAATGACATTGGGTAATAATGTCTCATTTTCTGGAAGATCAGGCGACTGCTTACAACCAAAACCCAATCTGAGCAGTTTAATGGGTAAATGCCTCCAGTCACTACTATTCCAGAATTTCAACTCCATATTCACCATACTAAGCTGTCTTCTCATATTTTGTATTCAATTAGAATAATCACAGAAACCTGAATTTTGTCTGATCTGAATTTAATCCCAACCTGTATAATAACCATAAACCACCATCCACCCACCATCATGTTAAATAGTTCACACAACAATCAGTTTCCATGACTCGGAATTACCTAACTAAAATACTTTCAAGCATGTATCAACCTTCATGTAAAAGTCCCATTCATGAAATGTGTTGTCTTTTCTCAAAAAGATAAACTGAATCAGAGGCCTGACTTCGAATTAAGCTCCCAGTCTGATTACCCAAACTATTTACTTGGCAGGAGTTTGTATGTAGGCTTATGTTCCAATAAAAGACCGTATTCGGTCAGGGCCTGGAAAACACGTCCCAAGGCCCTGCACGGAAAGATTTCCACTTAACCAATAACATTTCGAGGCTCACTTTAAGGCGGAGGCCGCCGCGAGAATACTTACAAGGTTCAAGACTGCAAGAGGGTGGCTCTAGAAGGGTACGCCGCTTCCCGCCTGCCGCACGACCGGAACTCGGCAGGCTCGCCGGCGGCAGGGCCACACTCCGGTCCCCCAGCGGGAAGCACCCCGTCCCGGGCACAGAACTAAGCGCCGCAGATTCGGGTGCAGGACGTCTAGCCCGCTGACACTCCCCGTAACTGCAGCTCTTCCCCGGGCTACAGCACTTGTAAACCGGAGGCTGTTTCCCCAGTCGAAAGCCTCTTCACCCTCTCTCTTTGGCCGGGGTGGGACGGAGAACCCCTCTCCCACCAACAGGCTTCGGGAAGGCGCTACGTCCCTTCCAAGCGAAGCAGAGAGCGACCAGCCCTACGAATGCTTCCGTGGGCCTAGCCGGGGGCTCTGCCGGCTCGGCCGTGAGGCCGCCCACACCTGCTCATTGGCTCCCCGCACCCGGCCCTCCCGAACCCGCCAAGTCGGAGGTCGGGGCGGCCGGGAAGCAGCCCAGCTATCGGCGGTACTCACCCGTCAGGAGCCGGCCGCTCGGCCGCCATCTTAAGACCCCGCCAACACCGCGCCTTCCCATTGGTTCCGGCATCTCAGCCAATGGACGGGGGCCGTTCTGGCCCCAGGGTCGTCATGGCAACCGACCGCGCTTAGCTCTGCTTTCAGATCTGTTTGTAGCGCCGGATTCGTTCTTTCTGCTTCTTTTCTCTCACTGTTTCCCCCTTTCTTCTGGACGTTTTTAAAGGCTTTGTTCTCTTCCCCATTCCCCGCTTCTCGCTGGTTTTGGGAATGAGGAAACTGCTGGCTTAGACCTTGAACTGAGTTCATTTTACCTAGGCGGGAGGTTCGCTGTAGATGCTCTATAGGCTCTTAAAGGAATATTTCCATTCCTTCAGCCTTATACCCCTCACTCCCTCTTCCCTCCCTCCCTCCCTTCCTTCCTCTTTTCCTTCTGTACATATTTATGGAGCAGGCACCCTGCCAGCCTCTGCTTAGCGGAGAACAGTCCCGACTCCTGCTCTCCTGGTGCTTACCATCTGCTACACTGATCAGATGTGTGGCCTTGACTAAAAGCTTATTGAGCCCCCTTTCCGTGACAGCCACTGGTTCGGGTCCCGAGGAGGGGTTTGGGGGAGCATAGAAAATAAGAGGAAAAAGGTGCTATGAAGAATACAAAGCAGAATAATGTAATAGTGATGAGAGTGCGGGCGATTTTTAGAAATGCTTCCACTTTCCGAAATAGTGCCCTATAATAATGATAAGACCACTTTCCTATCCTCGTGAGGATGATAAAAGAAAATACACATAGAGTCCTTAACACATCATCTTGCCTATAGTAATTTTAGTCTTAGCTACTTGTTACTGTTGTTAACATTATAATGTCTTTCTTTGAAGCATTCTGAAAATGTGTAAGAATTTTTGCACTGCACTCTAATATATCATGATTTAGTGTAAACAGATGTTTAAGCTTATTAGCTTAAACATTACCTCACCCCCAGGGTCTCCCGGAGGGATATGCCAGGTTTATGGCATAGATTTCTGTAATCTCAGAATCATAATAAAACCCGAACTGACAAGATCAGGTCACACAAGTCCTTCTCCTGCTGACCTTCTCTGATTCTACAATAGAAGCAGATTGAGTGACTTCAGGATCTGTGTGAAAGTCTCGAGTGACTTCAGGATCTGTGTGAAAGTCTCCTGGCCAACTGTGTCCAGGTCTCAAATAGCATTTTTCCCCAATCCAAATCTTTAACAAGTCAGGCAGTTAAAGAAAGGATGTGAGTAAAAGTGCTGCTATGGTTAATGCATTTGGGCCTCTTCATTACTGTCTTAACCTGCTCACGCTACCATAACAAAATACTGGGTGGCTTAAACAATAGAAATTAATTTCACACAGTTCTAAAGATTGGAAACTCTAGGATCAAGGTGCTGACAAGTTTCATTCAGGACCCTGTTCTCTTGGCCTGTAGGCAGCAGTCCTGCTGTGTACTCACAGGATCCCTTCCTGTTGTGTTTGCAGAGAAAGAACGTGTGCACAGGAGAAAGCTATGTGGTGCCTCGTCTTATAAGGACACTAATCCTAGAGGATCAGAGCTCCACCCTTATGACCTCATATAACTTTAATTAATTCCTCGTAGGGCCCGTGTCCAAATGTAGCCACAATGGGGAGTTAGAGTTTTAACAAAACAATGTGGGGGTACAATAAACATTTGGTTCATAACAAATGCTATTGGTGGAAGTGTGATCAGAGCGGAGGAAGAGAGCACAGAGGGGGAGGAATTGAGACACAGGGTAGAAGGGAAGGGATGTTGACCTGTTTAAGAGCTGCTTCTGCACATAGTCTGTCAGAGTACTCATTTTTCAACACATATAAATGTACAAAGGACAGAGGAGAAATCCCAAGACCCATACACACCAGGTTTCATATTAAAAGTTTTGGAAAGGGCGCCTGGGTGGCTCAGTGGGTTAAAGCCTTTGCCTTCAGCTGAGGTCATGATCCCAGGGTCCTGGGATCAAGTCCCGCATCAGGCTCTCTGCTTGGCAGGGAGCCTGCTTCTCCATCACTCTCTGCCTGCCTCTCTGACTACTTGTGATCTCTGTCTGTCAAATAAATAAAAAAAAATCTTTTTTAAAAAAAGTTTGGAAAGTCCTAATCCAAAAATATGTATTTTAAAATTTGAGAATTCTCAAATGTCTGATTGTAAACTCTGTCATATTATTGGATTCCTATAATAAATGTAAATAAACGTAAATAGCTAAAACTTTTCTTCTGGTTCTGGTTGTAAGACCTCCAGTCTCTGAATACCATTGTTTTGCCAGTTTTCTGGGGAACTGTCAGTCATTTGATTTATTTTAATCAATAAATTTACCTCTCCCCCAGCAAATTCCTGCCCTGGAAACCTGCCAAACCATACATTTTGTGAATGAAATACTTGTATTTGTGAGATTTCTATGAAACATAGAATTATTGAATCCCTTTTACTAAATCACAGTAAATGTGATGCAGCTAGTGAATTGGGCTTGAATTGTTGCATCTGGCACTAATTTCAAACATGTACATTTCATTTAAATTCTCAAACATATCTTAAAAATCATAAAGCAGTTTTTCTTTGCCAAGAAATGTTATAGTTTATGAAGAGTTTTCCCCTATATTCAGTAATTTTTTTTCTTAGTGTGGAGATTACAAGTCACACTCATGTTATAAAAGATTAATTGTGGAGTTCTTTCTTGGTAGCTGTTAAGTCTCTGATTGATGAAAACTTCCCCAAATATAATGAAATCCCTTAAATATTTCTCAGTTTGGAAAACTGACTATGACTTCGTGGAACATATAATAAATGTCCTTCTTACTGAAACTGAGAAAGAGAATAATTAATTTCCGCCTGTACAAAATGCTTCGTGTTCTGCATTGTAGAAAAAGTAGTCTAGCAACTTAATGCAAAAGGATAGAAAAAAGGGAGTTCTGAATTTCTGGAAATGTGTGACAATTTCTCCCCCTGGATTTGCTTTCTAAGTTTACAAACTGAACCATCTATAAACAGTGCTGGCCTTCCAAGGGTAAGTTGAACAACTAACACTATGACATCAGCAAGAGTTGACATTTGAGGAAACAAAATTTCTGTAATAAAGGATGTTACCAAACATCCTTTATTACATCCTATTGTCACGTCTGGCACTTTCAACTTCTTCAGTTCCAATAGGTTGTACATAGGAAGAGAGGCTTTTAGAGCACTTCTGTATGCTGTGTATTTTGCAACAGATATCGGATCATTTCATGAGGTAGTTACTATTATATCCATTTTACAGACAAGGAAATTAAGTCTTCAAGAATTTAAGAAACTTACCTAGTGTGAACCAGCTCACAACATGGAAAACCAGGTGGGAAGTTTCACCGGATTCTGAAGCTCATGCTCCTTTCACGGTCAACACTGCTCCTTTTAAGGTGAAGTTCCCAATGAAGCCCAGCTTAGCACAGTCAGAAAAGTACAGACATCGTTGCTACCAAGTAGGATGCATACTTGGTGAGAGTTTATAAAAAGAGAGGTTTCAGGAGCAAAATGTATCTCCGCTTTGCATTCCCCTTAGTACATAGCAAGTGATCAAATCCCATTAGAGGAATCCTCTTCAATTACTTCTGGTTTGTTACACTGAGGCCTATGTTCATCTACCTTTCCAGAATACCTTCATCTTCCAAAACAGCCCAGTGCATGATTAATGTAAATGAAGAAATATGTGTAAAGCTTTTAACACAGAATCTAGCATGTAGTCAACAGTTTGCTGCAATAAATACTAGTTTCCTTCCCTTACACATAAGAACTAAGGGTGTCTGTGTGTGTGTGTGTCTGTGTGTGTGTGTGTTTGGGGGAGGAGGACTGAACAGGCAGAGCACAGAGGATTTTTAGGGCAATGAAAATTTACTGTATGATGCCATAATAATAGGTACATATGACTATGCATTTGTGCAAACTCTTGGAGTATGCAACACCAAGAGTGAACTGTAATGTAAAGTATCGACTTCGGGCGATGATGAAGTGTCAATGTAGGTTTATCAGCTGTGACAAATGTACCACTCAATATGGATCACGGGGAAGGCTGTGCAGGTATGGGGACAATGAACATGTGAAAGAATCTCTGTGCCTTCCCTCAGTTTTGTTGTGAACCTAAAACTGCTCTACAAAAAAATAAGTCTTTTAAAAATCAAAAGAAAAATAGTCCATTACTGATGAAAAACATATGAAATCCAAATTTTAGTGTCTTAATAAAGTTCTGTTAGAACATATGCACAAAAAAATGTAAGGAGTCCATAAGTGTTGACAGATTACCAGATTAATCTGACACCATCTTTGTGGGCCATATTACGTGCCCAGTGATAACCTTGAATCCTGCTAGGGTTCAAGGAGAATGCAAATGAAGTACACAAACTGGCTGGTCAAGAAGTTTGTAGTCTGAGACAGCTAATGTGATTATAAATTATACATTTTACACCATAAGTACTAAAATTGTGAGGTGCATGATATAAGTAGAAACTATAGAAATCCTATAGAATGGAAAAGTAAGCTAGGTGGGATTCAACACAGGCCATTTCCTCTGACTGAGATAGCTTTCTTTTAAAAAATGTATTTATTTATTTGTTTGTTTGATACAGACATACAGACAGAGAGAGAGAGAGAGAGACCAAGACCATAGTGGGGAGGGGGAGAGGGAAAGAGTCTTAATCAGACTCTGTGCTAGTGCTGTGAAGTGTGTAAACCTGGTGATTCACAGACCTGTACCCCTGGGGATAAAAATATATGTTTATAAAAAAAAAAAAAAAAAGAAAGGACCAATACCCAACTTTTGTAGCAACATGGACAGGACTGGAAGAGATTATTATGCTGAGTGAAATAAGTCAAGCAGAGAGAGTCAATTATCATATGGTTTCACTTATTTGTGGAGCATGGAGGACTTGGGGAGTTAGAGAGGAGAAGGGAGTTGGGGGAAATTGGAAGGGGAGGTGAACCATGAGAGACTATGGACTCTGAAAAACAATCTGAGGGTTTTGAAGGGGTGGGGGGTGGGAGGTTGGGGTACTAGGTGGTGGGTATTATAAAGGGCACGAATTGCATGGAGCACTGGGTGTGGTGAAAAATAATGAATACTGTTATGCTGAAAATAAAAAATAAATTAAAAAAAAAATAAATGAATATTACCATTTTGAACAATTTAAAAAAAAAAAAATCAGACTCTGTGCTAAGCATGGAACCTGACGTGGGGCTTGATCTCATGACCCTGGGATCAAGACCTGAGCCAAAACCAAGAGTTAGACGCTTAACCAACTGTGCCACTCACGTGCCACTGTTTCTCTTTTATACATGTGGAACATCTTCTGATCCTTCAAAAACAAGATCAAATGTTACCTCTTAAGTTAAACCTTCCCTGACTCGTGAAGTTCATGCTTTTCTTCTCTATGTCTTCATAATACTTGATACATAGCACAACTAGGGCTTTATTCCATCAAGATACAATTAGTTGTCATAGGTCAGTCTATACAGATAGATTGTGAGTTCTGTTGAAGGCACAATCCTTGTCAAGTAGTAAGTGGTCAGTAAATGTTTGTGGAGAGGACGGATGGATGACAGAAACAAAAATGTCAATACATGCAATGAAGAGCGATGGGGAAGGTGACATAGGAAAATCACATGAACCAATGCCGAGGGGCAAGAAAGCTGTGGTTTAGGTAAAACATAACACCACGTTGGTGTTCTGGGAGCGTTCTGTCATGCAAACAGACAGGTTCTGCCTGAATACAGTGAGGGAATTAGAGAATTCGAGCCAAGGATATGATGATGCAGATTCCCCAGGGAAATTAATATGACAGTCTTAAGAATAGGAAAGATGATTTTGGAGGTAGTTGAGCCAACATGAAAGGCACGCAGCTGGAAGACAATGATGGAATAAGTGGTCAGAGTCTGGACAAAGGCAATGGTCATAGAGGCTGGGGGTATATCGAGCATCAAGTCTAGTATCTTCCTCATTCACTCATTAATTCATTCGTTCATTTCCTTTCATTCTTACTTGCATGCTTTTGACCTTATTTTGGCTCCCTGCTTTCCAAAATCTATATTCTGCATTCAGTTTTACAAATTTAACCCAACCTTCAGGGACACCTCCTTTACTATGAACTATGAACTCCCACAAAACAATTTTAATTAAATCAGTCTTTCAAATAACCCTCACAAACAACCTGTTGTATGCCACTTTGCTTCTTCTCCACCTACAGCACCACGTCCTCGACTCATTCTTAAGAATAACTCTAAAAATAAAAAAAATAAAATCTTAAAAAAAAAAAAAGAAAGAATAACAAAGCTGTTCCAGGAACATACTGGTCGTTTAGGTGGCCTCCTAGTGTTCTGCTTTCAGAGCAACCCAACACATTTTCTGCTTGGCGCAGAGAGAATGTGATTTCTGCTTCTCCTTTGATCCTTACAGTTCAGAGTCTGGAAATCCCATGTCAACTAATCTCCTCTTCACAGATATAGGTACACCACCTAGAAATCTCTTTCCAGTTTTAGCCCAGTAGCGCTGGTGTCTTGCTCTCCCATCATCTTTTTTGCGACCTTTTAAACACCACTTCCCACCACACCAATCCCAGCTGCCAAGCACGAGATGATGCTGTGCTTGCAAAGAAAAAGAAAGCTGTAAGTTTAAAGTGAAATAGCTAAATAAAGAACTAGCATCTCACCTGAATGTGTTCAAAAGAAATCTTTAGAATGCCTTCCAAAGTTTCCACCAGAGTAAGGGAGAGTCATTTCTTATTTAGCATTATAATTTAAATATTTTGCCTGATTTTATTGCAATGTGGCATTACTAAGGCCTGGGAATCTAATCGGCACTTAGGATACTGTCTCCAATGAAATAACTATTCTGAGTTTCCTATAATTCTTTAGAAATAACTACTTGCAACTAGTATTTGCTAAACTGAGGTCATCCTGAATGATCTGCCTCATACAATCTTGCAAGGTCCTATCTTGGAAATTGTTTTGAAGTGTTTTCTATTTTTAAACTTTGATTTAAAATTTGAGTGTACCTATCTTATTCCAGTTAGGAAAAGCACATTCCACTCCATAGTCTTGAATAATAGGCATGTTCTCAGTGATCCAACCAAATCTGGTACTCAGCCCCACAGACCTTGCCATACTGCCTCTAGGCTTGTGCACCCTAGAGGACCGTCTTCCTTCTCCCCAGCTCACTTCCTACATCCTTTCTAGAATTTCACCTTCATTTATATATTGGCTTTTTATGTTTACATCTTTGTCTTATATTTTAGTGGTTACTATAAGAGTTACAGTATCTACCTTTAACATTTCACAGATTAATTAAGGTTAATATTTTAACAGTTCCTGTAAATTGGAGGAACCTTGAAACTGGACAAGCTCATTTACTGTTCTTAACATATCTTTAATGTTGTCACATTCATTAAATCTACATGTATTATAAATCCCGCAATACAGTGTTTTGTTTTGCTTTGAACAACATATGTATTTTAAAAGAATAAAAGCGGGGGTGCCTGGGTGGCTCAGTTGGTTAAGCCTCTGCCTTTGGCTCAGGTCATGATCTCAGGGTCCTGGGATTGAGCTCTGTGTTGGGCTCTCTGCTCAGCAGGGAGCCTGCTTCTCCGTCTCCTTCTGCCTGCTACTCCCCCTGCTTTTGCTCTCTGTCAAATAAATACTTTTTTAAAAAAATAGGGGCTCCTGGGGGGCTCAGTGAGTTAAGCCTCTGCCTTCGGCTCAGGTCATGATCCCAGAGTCCTGAGATAGAGGCCCAAATCGGGCTCTCTGCTCGGCAGGGAGTCTACTTCCCCCTCCCCCCCACCCCACCTGCCTCTCTGCCTACTTGTGATCTCGGTCTGTTAAATAAATAAATAAAATCTTTAAAAAAAATTTTTTAATTAAAAAATAAAAGAATAAAGAGCAAAAAAAGTCATTTACATTTTCCCACATATTTACTATTTCCAGTGTTCTTCATCTCATCCTGTGGTCCTGAATTTAATCTGCTTTCCTTTACCTTTATTCTAAAGAATTTTCTTCAGTATATCTTATACTGTAGTTTTGCTGGCCCTGGATTGTCTTAGTTTTCTTTTTTCTGAAAATATCTTTATTTCACCTCCATTATATTTTAAGATTTATTTATTTTAGAGAAAGATTGCACTCAGTGGGGAGGGGTAGGGGTGAGGAAGAGAGAAAATATCAAGCAGACTCCCCACTGAGCATGGAGCAATACTCGGGGCTCTATCTCATGACTCTGAGACCAAAGTCAAGCCAAAACCAAGAGCTGGATGCTTAATTGACTGCGGAGCCCAGGTGCCCTGTCCATTCCTTTTTTTTTTTTTTTTTTTTTTAAGTCAGATTCATGGAGGTAGAATTTACATACAATAATATTCACCCCTGATAGTGCACGATCTGTGAGACTACATATAATCATGTAACCACTGCCGCAAACAATATAGAGAATATTGCCATCACTCCAAGTTCCCTTACGCCCTTTAGCAGGAAACCACCCTTCCACCCTCGCTACTGGAACCACTGAGATGTTTTCTGTCCTCATAGTTTTGCCTTTTCTAGAATGAAGTCATGTATGTGAAATCAAATAGCATGTAGAATTTTGTCTCTTCTATTTCATGTACTATTATGAATTTGAGGATCATTCATTTTGAATGCATCAGCACATTGTTCCTTTGTACTGCTGAGTGGTGTTCCATTGTGTAGCTATAACATACTTTTTAAAATCCATTCACCAAATGAGGGTTATTTGGATTATTTTTCATCCTTAGCAATTATGAGGTATAAACAAAGATGCTAAAACATTCGCATATAGGTTCTTGTGTGAACAAAGCTTTTTTAAAGATTTATTTATTTATTTGACAGAGATCACAAGTAGGCAGAGAGGCAGGCAGAGAGAGAGGAGGAAGCAGGCTCCCTGCTGAGCAGAGAGCCTGATGTGGGGCTTGATCCCAGGACCCCGGGATCATGACCCGAGCCGAAGGCAGAGGCTTTAACCCACTGAGCCACCCAGGCACCCCACCCACCATCTTTTTTTAATATATGTTTTTTAAGGTTTTATTTATTTACTTGATAGAGAGAGAGAGCGATCACAAGTAGGCAGAGAGAGAGAGAGAGAGGGAAGCAGGCTCCCTGCTGAGCAGAGAGTCCAATGTGGGACCCTGGGATCATGACCTGAGCCTAAGGCAGAGGCTTTAACCCACTGAGCCACCCAGGTGCCCCAACAAAGCTTTTTGTTTTTCATGAGTCAATATCTGGGAGTGGGATTGCTGGGTTGTACGGTAAGATTAAGTTTAACTATACAAGAAATGGCCAGTTGTTTTCCAAAGTGGTTGTACCATTGCTCATTCCCATCAGTGACATATGGAAGTTCCAGCTCTTCCACATTCTTATCAGGGACAGTGAACAAAATTTAGCCACTCTAATAGGTGTATAGTGGATTCTCATTGTGGTATTAATTTTAATTTTCCTAATAATAGTGATGTCTGTGACTTTTTATTTTCCTAATAGTGTCTTTTAAAGAGCAAAAGTTTTCCATTTTAATATAGTTCATTTTGTTGATATTTTCTTTCATGGTTTGTGCTTTTTTGTGTTATGTCTAAGAAATATTTGCCTTACCCAAGGTCACAAAGATATTTTCCCTCTGTTTTATTCTATGTACTTGTAGTTTTAGATTTTAGACCTGAGATCCATTTTAAGTTAATTATGTGTATGGTCCAAATTATAAATCAAGGTTGATGTGGGGGCAATTCTGTGAAACTACTTCACCCACTGAATTCTCTTTTCACTTTTTTTGAAAATCAGATTGACCACCTTTATGTACATCTATGTTCTGGACCCTCAATTCTGTCCCTTTGGTCTATGTGTATATACTTTTTCTAATAACATACTCTCTAAATAACAGTAGTTTTACGCGAGTTTTGAAATTGGGTAATATGAGTCTTCCAACCATATTCTTTTTTTTTTCCCCCAATATTGTTTTGGCTATTCTAGTCCCTTGCTTTTTCATAAACATCTTAGAATTAGTTTTTCAGTTGCTATTAAAAATATATATATACTTCTGAGGTTTTGATCAGGAATGCATTGAATCTCTAGATCAATTTTTAGAGAACTGACACCCTAACATTACTGAGTCTTCAAACTCATGAGTAATTTATCTCCGACTTCTTTACATTTTCTTAAATTTCTCTCATATTTTGTTATTTTCAGCCTGTAAGTCATGTACATATTTCTGATTTTGCCCAAATATGTCACAGTGTTTGTGCTATATTGTACATGGTGCTGTTTCTAATTGCAATTTCCAACTGTTAATTTCTATTAAATAGAAATGCAATTTTAAATTTTGATCATACACTTGAAAAGAATGTGGATTTTACCATTGTGTGGACTGTTCCATAAATGTTAATTAGATCAAGTTAGTAGATAGTGATATTTAGGTTTTCTGCTTCTTTACTGATTTTCTGTCTACTTGTTCAATTGATTATCAAAGAGGAATGCTGACTTCTCCAGCTATTAATTTGCATATGTCTATATCTCCTTTCATTTATATCAATTTGCTTATAGTATTTGAAGCTAGTTTTAGGTGTATGTATATTTAAGTTTTTCTGACTTCTTTGTCACTTGATCTCTTTGTCATTATGTAACAGCTATCCTTATTCTTGGCAAAATTCTTCATTATGAAGACTACTTTGTTATTTATACAACCCCTCTTTTTTTTAGTAGTATTTTCATGGCATCTTTACCATTATTTTATTCTTAAAACATTGAGACATTTACATTTAAAGTCTTCTTCTTGTAGACAATATATACTTGGGTCTTTCGTATTTATCCTACAATCTTTTCACTGCAACTGGAGTATTTATATTTAATGTAATTATCCACATGGTCAGATTAAAATCTACTATCTTTTTCGTTATGTTCTATCTGTTCCACATTTCCTTTGTCCCTTACATCAGTGCTTTTCTCTGTTCCTTATTCAAGTGAGCTTGTGCTCACCTCTCCTTAATGGGTTCTGTCATTCCTTGGATCTCCAGCTATTTATTTATCCTGAAAACTTAGTCTCCTGAGCACTTTCTTTTTTTTATGGTATGAATGATGCTCTTTCCAAAGTTTCATACATGCTAGGTGGATGTAGAATTCATTTTCAGTTTTAAAGGATACTTTTTGCTGATTTTTTTTCATTATTTAAAAAAAATGTTATTTAACTGCTTTTAGCTTCTTTTTTTTTTTAAGATCTTATTTGACACACAAACAGAGATCTCAAGTAGGCAGAGAGAGAGGAAGAAGCAGACTCCCCACTGAGCAGATAGCCCAATGTGGGGCTCAATCCCAGGACCCTGAGATCATGACCTGAGCCAAAGGCAGAGGCTTAGCCCACTGAGCCACCCAGGCGCCCTAGTTTCTGTTGTTTCTGATGAGAGATTAGACATCCATCAACTTACCCCATATGAAATGTGTCACTCTTCTCAGCTGCTTGCAAGATTGTCTCTTTATCTTTGGTTTTCAACAGTTTGACTATAATATTTCCAGACCTGCAGTTTATAGTTTGCATATTTTGCTTGGAGCTGTCTGAACTTCTTGAACCAGAAAATTTATATCTTTAACCAAATTTGGAGAGTCTTGAGCCATTATTTCTTCAAATAGTCTTTTTCTCATCCATTCTCTCATTCCACTCCTCCTTTTTTTTACTGGTTTACAGGGCACTGAATCTCTGATCACTTATTACAATTTTTTTCCTTGTTCTTCAGATTATATCATTTGTAATGGTGTATCTTCAGGTCATTTGATTCTCTTGTAAGTTGTATCCATGCTGTTGTTAAGATACAGCATATTTTTCAGTTCCAAAATTTTTATTTATCTCTTGACTGATGCTTCCCATGTTTTCATTCACTTATATTTTCCTTTTCAACCTTCAGCATAACTATTTTAAAATTCTTATATCTTTATTCAAACATGGGTCATCCCAGGATTAGTTTCCACTGATTTTCTTTTCTCTTGAAATGGCTCATGTTTTCCTGTTTCTTTTTATAATACGGAATTTCAGATTTCATTGTGGAAATTATGAATGATAGAAACTTTGTAGTAACTCTAGATTATATTATGTGTCTCCAAAGAACACCATTTTTTTTTTTAAAGGCAGTTTCCTGGGTGAGCTCAGAGTAAAAGCTCTGTCTCCCTGTGCTAGGTGGAAGCCCAAATATAAGCTCACTTATTTTAGGTTAGCTGGGATGCTTAGAGTCTGAACTTTCACTTGCATAGTTCAAGGTCATCCAGAGATTTTGGTATAGCTTATAAGTAGAATTTAGGCTCACCTTCTCTATCTCTTTTCAAGATTCCCTTTTATTTTCTAGTAGTTGTCATCAGCCCAAATCCTTTCCTCAGTAAGATCAGACTTCTGTTCAATATCTAAACTTTCTACACAGTGTTGACTATGGCTTGCCCTCAGGATAAGAGCTGTAAAACAAACTTAAACTTTTCCTGAAATCTTTTTCTTCCAAGTAATCAACCTCTGCAGTATGACTGCTTTCATTCACTCTCTATGTCTTCAAGAAGTTACCTTGCTTCTTCCAGAGTCTCAAGTTATTATCAGTGGATAGATTGGTCCGACAGAGCTTACTTGGCCATGACTGGATGTGGAAGCATTTCTGATTCAGATAAGTGCAAGTGTTCTTAAACATCCTTGCCTTTTTCATGGACTCTTCCTGTTGTTGTTAGAGTTTATTCATTTCAGATTATAGTCTTTAAGATCAAGGACTAATACTATTTACCTGGCACCACTCAACTATTGCATGCCTTACAGTTCTATACCCTGGGTCCTTGGTAAATATTTAGAAGATGAATAATGAGTAAACATAGTGTAAGTTTTTCCCTACCTATACCGAATACATTCAAAATGTATACAAAATATATTCTTGTTGAGAAAAATTCTTCTCTAGAGGAACACTTAGTTAATAATAGCTATTTTTTCATAAAAATTGCCATTGGATCTGAAAGAAAACATTGAAATTTCTTTCAAAAACACAGAACACCACTTTCTTCTATTTTAAAATGGAATTTTAATTTAATTTATCCAACACTGATTTAATATCTATTAGATGCAAAGCAATGTGGGAAATACTGACTGTCTTAGGATTAAAGGGAAGGATAATTGCATAAGACAGATAAGACATGGTCCCTGCCATCCAAGAATCCAAAAGCTAGTGGGGAGACAGACAGATGTTAAATAACCTTAATATAAAGCAGACAATGGTAAGTGCTATTTTGAGATTAGAACAAAGTGTTCTATTGCAATAAGTAGGAAACATTGAAATCAGATAGGTAGGGCAGGTGAGTTTCTTGGTAAAGGAAGCTACCACCAGCTCATCTTAGGAGGGAGTAAAGAATTTAATAGGTGTATCTCATAGGGAAATTAACTTTAGGGAAATGTGGGTTATGCTCAGGGAAGAGTACCATGATTTAAGAGTAAGACTTGGGGGGCGCCTGGGTGGCTCAGTGGGTTAGGCCGCTGCCTTCGGCTCGGGTCATGATCTCAGAGTCCTGGGATCAAATCCCGCATCGGGCTCTCTGCTCAGCGGAGAGCCTGCTTCCCTCTCTCTCTCTCTGCCTGCCTCTCCATCTACTTGTGATTTCTCTCTGTCAAATAAATAAATAAAATCTTAAAGAAAAAAAAAAAGAGTAAGACTTGGGATTTTGCAGTCACAAAGATACAAGTGACTAGTTTCAATGTCTTAAAGTTCTTAAACCTCAGCCTGTTTCATCATCACTGGAAAAAAAATGGGAAAGTTGAGTAAAGATCAAACCGTGGAGATGGGCTGGTGGAGGTGTTCAGGCTGTCATGGGGAAGCCAGTGACCAGGCTGCACAATGATCTAGGTGACAAGTACTGACAACTGCTGAACCTGGAAACAAAAAACCATGTTTTCTGTTTTAGGAAAAATATGAAAAAGACATTACAAGCATACAGGATTTGGCAACAGATTTTATGCAAGAAAGAAGTGAAACTCAGGGAGTTTAATGGAAACAGCCAGAACCAGATTGTAGATGACGATTATTATGTCAGTACAGTACATGCCTTGGGTTCCTTGTTGCTGATATAAAAGCAATTATCTGACATATTATATTTTAACATAATTATAAGTGATAATGGAACTTTAAAGATGCCCAGACAAAAAACAATTTTTTAAGTCTTCTAATTTTTCCCCCAACGGGGGAAATAAAATAATCTTTTAAATTTATTTATTTATTGATTGATCTACTATTATTCTTATATATGTGGGAATTGGTTGAGTGAGGTTTTTTAGATTTTTATATGAAAGCAAGCAGTTATAAACTGGTCAATTTCAACCTGGGACCTTTTCCTCCTTACACTTGTACTAGATGCTCAAGAGAGAAGCCCTCTCTCTGTTCCTTCTAATTGTTTTATTCTGATCCTGTCACTACTTTTATATTTTTATCCTCACACTGCAATTATATGTAGCTTTGTGAAAATTTGTCATATAAAATTTAAATTGATTTTCCTTTAAATATAGCTGTTTCACTATCCCTTTGATTGTTTGAAGAATGTGTCCTGAGAGTCATAGAAAAACTGGCATAACAAGTTATAGGAGGCAGGAATTCCCTCACAGGGGAAGTAGTGGGCCTTTCTTTGGCAGGACTTTCAGCAAGTGATATCAGCTGCTTAGAAGTGACATTGGATGCAAAGTTTTCTAATGTTTTAGTTAAGAAGTAACTCAAGAAACTTTCTCCACAATTTTGCTTCAAACAAAATTTCTATATTTTCTTTTTTCTACTTTTTTGCTTGTTGAAGTCTTGTTAACATAGACTTCATAGTTTCCAATATATTAAAGCTTTCTTCACAATAACAACCTACTCACTTAGCACCTGCTTAGTATTTCATTGGAATGCTTTCCCCAAATAATACTAGTGAGGTTTTTGTTTTTTGGTTTTTTTTTTTTTTTTTTTTTTTGCTGTTGTTTATTTGTTTTGGATAGTGGGAAAATATTCACATAAAGGAGATGGTATTTATGGTTCATAAACCTGGAAACTCTTACTATTTAAGTGCAAACAAGCTGCCACCATATTTACTGAAGAGACTATAAGAGGCAATTTAGTACTTAGAAAACTGTGCTGTTGACTTCATATATAGGGATGTCTTTTGCCTTTATTAGCATCAGCAACAATAATTCATTAATGCATGTCAACAGAACACCTTGTTAAGCACCACATATGCATTCTCTCACTTAATATAACAAGATGAGATACTTGTATAATCCCTATTTTATACAAAAGGAAATTTAGCTTCTGAAACGTAATGGGCCCACTATCACATAGCAGAATCCAGATCTGAGCCCAGGATCGTCTCATTTCCAACCTCTTCTCTGTGTTTTCTTTTCTGCCACATTGCCTCCACCAGGAAGATGAGGAGGAGGAAGAGAAAGGGGTGAAGAGTATCCACAAAATGAATAGAGTACTTCCTAAATGCTGGCGCCATGCCATCCACTTTTACTCATACCAACTAATTAAGTCATCACAGCGATCGTATGAGAGAGATTTGTTACCCTGGTTTTGTGTATGAGTACACTATTTCCCAAAAGAGAGTAAGTTGTCACTTGGACCCGGAAAGGAAGCAGATCTTCCATGTGGCATTCAACAAGTCTATGAGTAAAATATCCCTAGTCACCAAGAACGTTGAGCTAAGTCACATTATTTGACGGTCCCTGGGAATGTTTACCTGGTCTCTAAATATTTTTGCCAGGATTTGTCCCCCTCAAGATGAAGATAATCTTGGAAGTGAAAATTCAGGAAGTTTTATTAATTAACCGCACTGCTTTGTGACTGAAGGATGAGCTGGTGTCAGGACAGGTGGCTTCGGTAAGGAAAAGGAGACCAGTAGGCCACAGGAGGAAAGGGTAGGGCCAGGGGGACGGGGATGGGAGAAGACGCTCTTGGGGAAGGTGGAGGCACATGCCTACTTCATGTTTTCCCGGGCTTGGTCTTGCTAAAGCCAGACTCACCTTTATGATTCACAAATGGGATGAGACAATCAGGTGAATACACTGTTCCAAAGAAGATGTTGGTTAAAGTGCATTTGGGGTTTTGTTTTGTTTTTGGTTTTTTTTTTGGTTTTTAGTTTTGGAGGGTTTTGTTTTGTTTTGTTTTGTTTTTTAGTGCATTTGTGTTTTATTAACTAAAGAACATATGACGCTTAGTGTGAGATGAGATGTTAGGATCAGTCCATCTGGTTCGGCCAAACACTAACTCAGTCAGCGGCAGGCTGCCCAATCTAGCATTCATGAGATGGTTTCACAATTTTAAGTGACACGTCACATCGTTCTTTTAGGTGGATGCTCCTCCCACACCGAACGTCATGTGTGATTCGCCATCTTAACTGCTTGGGTACATGATGCTGTGTGTGACCCAGTGGCAAAAAGAGAAGAGCAAACAGAATGAGGAAGGTTCAGATCTAACTATGCTACATCCAGGTGTGATATTGAATTAAGTTAACCTGTGAGTATTTTCTTGACCATGGACTAAAAAAATCTCATCCTCAGGCAGTTGTTTTGACTTTTAAGCAGAGGATACCATAAAAGGGAGACTCATAAACTCCCCTGAAGCAAAACACTGTATTTGCTTTATGTAAATAGTCCTCTCGAGGTAATCAATAATTAAGGAAGCTCAAAATAAAGTAATGTATGAAGCTCTGAATTTCTAACCAAAAAGACTTCCAAAGACTTACCTTTGGAAATACTCTGTCTTTAGGGAGAGATACTGCAAACACACCAGGCACCCTAAGTCCCAGGGCCACTGGGGACAATTAAGGGCAAGAATGGAAAGGCAGTACGCTTTGCTCTGAAGTCACATAGACCTGGGCACTAATTTTTTTCTCACAGGCAGGTGGCTTCACCTCTTGGACCTTAGATACTCTCATCTGTGAAACAGGAATAACAGTACCAGTTTCCTCAACCGCCATGAGGCTCAAGCGCAAAGGCAGCCATGAATGAGGGACCGTACCCATACCAATAGGACACTCATGCCTACAAAATATGGTGCCATCTGGCACAAGAACCAACTTCAGACGGTGCCTGACACACACCCTGTGCCTTGTTGTACTGCTCACGGACGGCTCTTTTGGAAAGTGGTAATCCCCAAACGCACCTGAGAGCTAAAGGCGGATGAGAACTTGCTTGAAGGTTTTTTGAGGGAATAGGGGTAGAGGAGGCAGAGGGCTCAGCACCTGAAACTCTAGGAACCCCTCAACTTCACAGGAAGACAGCAAATAACATTCTTAAAATGGGTTAAGTCAGAGACAGAGGCAAATGGCCTAGAACCTCTGATTGGAATGGGTTGAAGAGAAAACGCGAAGAGACTAGTGGTTTTGTTGCTAACTTGAGGGTACATAAGTATTAAATTCGTCTATAAAAATAGACACGGACGCTAGCTGTGGTTGGCACCGAGTGGTGGGACCATGGGTAGGCGCATGGGCGATTTTTATTCTTGTGGTTTACACTTTCTAATTCTTCCATAATAAAAATGTGTTATTTCTGCAACAAAAATGTTGTTGATATAAAAAAGGAAATATAGATTTTAAACTTCATATTATTTGTCCAGAAAAATGAGATTTTTTCCCCTGATTACCGGATGCAGGAGTTTATAGGTGTCATCTGTGAACCCAGGAAATGTGCTTTGTGACCATCAGCAACTGTTGATCGTAGGCAACCAGCGCCTTGACTCTATTTTGGTAGTTCGACGGCCCTACTGCTTCACTTGGGGCATTTCTGCTAAGAAGGGATTGGTTGTGTGGAGGGGTGTGGCACAAAGAGCCCTCAGGAATATAGGCCTCAGAGCTAATGAAGTGCCCCAGGAAAGAAAGTCTTACCTATCAGCTATGAATTCTCTCCCCCTCCCACCAAGGCCAGAGACCTGAGGGCACGTGACCTAGGAATGTGCATCCCAAGATAATACTACCTTCAGAGAACTCTACTTATAGGTAAGTAACTCTCCTTTATAGGAGGTATCTTTGTGTGGCAGACTGTTTATGGGAGCAATTTGAATTGAACTTTAAATGAAAAAGGCATATCTCTGTAAGTGGTAATAATTTTAGTCATCTCGCTGTGGCTAGGGGTTGTGGAATTCATTAGCACAGATTAACATATAAAGTGGGTGAGATATCTAATAGCAAACGGAGAGGTTTAGGGGCCTTAATTCATCACTGAATGAACAGCGTGTACAGTATTAGGGACTATGAAATTTTTAATTTACACAAAGTGTCCAAGAATATAGGGAATAAATTTAAACCCAAAACAGATAATGGAGCTATGCCCTGCCTGGCTGGCAAGTTGAATTGTTTTTACACTGAGTGAAGAAAGCTAATTATCCCAAGCACAAGGAGACTGCTAAAAATAATAAGATTATAAGGAATAATTTGCTGATATAATTACAACAAAATTGGGTACACACAATCGTCAGATACATGTATTGCTTGACCTGGGTGAGAAAGTGAAATAAATCCTTCTTCTATAGCCTTCGTAAATTTGTTTTTATCATCTCCAAGTGCTGTTTGCACAGGCAGCACAATTTGCATGTGTAATGTGGCTGTACAAATTGACAACAAGTAAATTATTCAAGGAAATAGGCTGGTCGCGGGTCTGAACTATCTCGCAAAGCCTATTCATTTTGAAGAATCACTGAGACGTGAAGCTCATACATCAACCGTTTTCTGACAATCCTCAGACTTATTGTCTCCTAAAATGTCATTATGGCTATTATTTATGAAGCTAATTCATTTATTAATATATATTTAACTCTGACTTGTCATGCACCTTAGCAGACATTCTGTGCACTGCATATTTTTGAATAGATGAAAGACTTTTGCATGCTTTAATGATTACTGTAAGCTGCTACAGATTTATAGAATGCAGCTTTATTATCTCCTTGCATTAATACCTTTTTATAACTTTTTTTTTGCTTAAGGCCATCAAATATAAAAGGCAAATGACATATTCAAAAGATTGTATGGAATAAGATTTTCCAAGAGTTTGTTGAATTTTAGAACAAAATGGGTTATCTGTCAGTTAAGGCCTAATTCACCTAAAAAGATGGGTATACACCAATTATGTTGAATTTTCCTGAAAAATATAGGCCGTGGTTTTTCAAGAAAAAAGGAAGAGACGCATGATTCTTTGAGCTATTTCCTTCTCAGAAGACAGCTCCCCCTTTTATGTGCTGAGGTTGGGCAACACTTCCCAAGAAAGCTGATTTTTAGGCATCCCTTATTACCTGGGGCCCTGCCTACATACTTTACATTGTCTTTAGTCAATGAATATGTGTTGCAAGAATGAGTGAGTAGATGAATGCCCTCCAGGTTTTCTGATAATGCCATGAATAATATCAGTAGAAACAAGCATCGACCTAGAATTGTATTTTATACATTTCTGCTTTCTTTGTTAACACTTCCAACCTCTAGAGAATGTGACTCCCACTATGATTTGGAAATAGGCCATATGTATATGCAGTCAAAATACACATGTTATTTTTATAGCATGCGTAAGAATATATCAATACTGGACGTGTATTACTACTTTGGGTTGTCACTGAATAAAGTCACTAGCGTTTTCCACCATATGTGACCATGGCTACTCGCGTGTGTGTGTGCTGTGTGTGCTGTGTGTGTGTGTGTGTGTGTGTGTTGGGGAGGGACTGAAGAATGGAAAGGAAGAAAAATACTGTAGTTTGAGATATTCTTCTCTGATTGTGCTTTATGCTGACCATTTAACTATTTACCATTTTTTTCTAACTTGACATTTCTACGTTGGTGTAGACAGAGACATGGAGCTCGACAGCACCAGCCAAGAGGAAGGGCAGTGCAGGTAAAATACCAGTAGATCTGAAATCACCTCAAACCAGACAGATGCTTCATTTTAAAGATAAAGATGATAAGAAGGCAAAGAAAAATGGCATTAGCTAAGGATAGCGTTGACTGTACAAGCTTTAATAATGTCTCAAAATCACCAACATTTTTAGATAATTACAAGTTGTTCTAAAAAGGGCTACATAATCTACGGAGAGAGAAAATAGATTAGTGGTTGCCTAGGGTTCGGGTGAGGTGGGGTAAAGAAGGAGTGACTGGCAGTGAACACAGGATTTCTTTTTGGGGAGAGGAAAATGTTTTAAAATTGCACAAATCTGTGAACTGACTAAAAACCACTAGGTTGTGCACTTTAGATGGGCAAACTGTGTGGCATATAAATCAAATTTCACTAAAAGTATTTAAAAACTACTGTTTGACATATGCCCCAAATAAATATTTTACCATATATAAACAACATCATGAACTATAAGTAAGAGGAAGTATCTACTTAGGAGAGTCGCTCACAAATGAAACTAAATGGAAACATAAAATTGGTAATCTATCCACAAAAGTGTGGGAGAGAGGTCTGCCTTTCAGATCTGTAGCCTTCAACAAGAATGGTATTTATGTCAAGTCATCTGACCGGAGGGAAATATTCCCTGCATCTCACATGCTGACATAAGCCGCCGAATGGAGTCAGGAAAAATCTTTAGTAAACGCATAGGGAGATGCTATATGACATTTAGAATTATTGTATAAGACCAACAAAGCATCAAGGACCTACTTTTAAAAGTAATTTTCTTATCTTAAGCATTCTCTTAAAATATCCTGTTAGATATGGAAACCAAACCACACTCATCTATACAAAATATCTTTCTAACTGTGTGACCCTGGCAGGGAAAGTTGATGACATTTTTATTAGTCATATTAATCACATGCTTAAAAGAAAAAAGTCTCACTTTTCCAGCAACCATAATATTTACCTATTTATACCTTTTAAAATTTCAGTAACTCTAACTTAGAACCTGTAACCCCCATAACCTTCAAAAAATGAGGAAAATGAAAATTAATAAATGTTCCCTAGTGTGCTATGAACCATTAATTGTACAGACTGAAAAGCTTTAGCCTAATAAGAAACATGCCTTCAGCAGAAATGTGAAAGTCATCTGTGATGCTCATGATTTAATGATAAAAATGTGCAGTCAATTTTCAATGAAGTTAAGACCTATAACCCAAGAATATTTTCACTCACAAATTCTCACAGATACCTGAGGAACTTTGAAAGGTGAACAACCCAAAGTACTGAAATGTTCTCAGCATGAATTAAATAATTCATCTCAAAAGTGGTCTGAAGATAGAGGCAATAGAATTTCTAGCAATAACAGATGATCAGAGATGGATTCAGCCCATGCTCCAAGAAAGCAAAGATATATCGCGAATCTAGCAACAAAATGATTTTATTAGCAAATTTTGAAGAAGTATTGTAATATTAGGAATAAAGACATGTTAATAACATCATTGACCATAAATCTCACCTAAGTTTTGAAAATCAGCTCTTAGTTTAGCTATTAAAGTCCTAAGCATAGGAGTAATAGCTCAAATAAACATGTACTTTGTTCTTACTATGAATCAAGCCTGGGGTAGGCATTCTGAAAGATTCTGGGGAAATATAAAGAAGACTAAAACACAGTCCTTGTCCCTAAGGAACTTAAAACCATAAGAAGATTGTAATATGTTTATAAAAAAATTTGCCATTATTCTTTGAGTATTTACAATGAGCTATGTCTTATTTTTGTAATCAGAACTGAGAACATTAATATGGGGTTTTTAAAGGCATTTAAATGCTATCGAATGAGGACAACGTTTCATTGGTGTTTATAAGAGAGATCCTTCCCAAAGAAAATTTTCAAGGAAGGGTTAACATGAAAGCTAGGCCTGGAAGGATGGCCAGCATTCTGATAGACTGAGTTGGAAAAGGCAATCCAGGTGGAAAAGATTATGCAAGGTAAAGCTGGAAATAAAAATGATATAAAGTAATGTGTTATGGCTTCAGATAAGGGCACATGGAGAGGAGAAAAAAAATGGAAACTTATGTTGGAGCTGCATCATGAGAAGCCTCTACCAGGCACTTGGGAATTCAGATTTGGTTGTAAGGTCATGTGTGTAAGGTACTTAGCACACAGTACCAGGTGCATTGTGAGTGCTCAGTATATATGAGCTGCTATTATTATCATCCAAGGTCTCCAAAGGAACTATGGCTGAGCAGGGGTTGATGGTCTCCTAGATAATCAGTTTAGTGCCCTTTCCATCCTATACTTAGACTCTAGATGAGTGTTCTTCAAAGGGTAGGTCCATATTGGGTCCAACCCACTTTCAGATGGCCCTTGACCCATCTCTACCCACAATCCTCACATCCTTGAGAGGCATGTGTGACCACTCAGAAAATTCATTTAGGTAAAGGCCAGGTCCTCTTTGCTACCTCTGCTTCTGAGGCTTTGACCATGTTGGGTATTCAAGAAGTGATTGTTGAATCAACTTTTCTCCCCATTGGGTACGGATACTCCCAGATAAATGAATAAACTGACAGCTCAGCCTATGCATCAGGCAAATGGCCTATTCATTTAGTGGCTGACTTTGTCGTCCCAGGTCGTACTAATGATATCGTGTTTCTAGACCTTCCAGGTTCCCAGGCAAGGTATTGTCCTGAGAGACCCTTGCCTGTAACCATCTGTGTTTTAACAACCAAGTGTTCTCCTCCTCCATCCCAGAATACCACACTTACCCACAAATGGGTATTGTTAGTGAAAGAAGCCTTGCCAAGTGCCTAACATCGCACCTATACACACTAACATTTAGAATTCCCCAAACGTCAGAATTTCTGACTTCTCCACCCATTGGCTCTGGGTGGTTCTAGCCACTCCTTGTAGCTGTGCTCAGTTCTTGAAAACCCAGAATATAGATTTCAGAGCCACATCCTCAGTCAAATTTTTCTTTTCCTGCAAAGAACCAAGGGATTGAGGCCCAGAGTCGTCAAGCAATATGACTTTGATGAACACCATAGTGAAGAAGGAGAGAGGAAGAACTTCCGGTTTTCATCTAAATATTTGCCATCACAAAGGCAGCGAAGCCTGGTGATTAAGAGTAGGGACAGGTCAACTATGGCCTGTAGGCCAAATCCTGCCCAAATCCCAATTTTATTAAGTTTATCAGAAGAGAGTCAAACCCATATATTTATTTCTTGTCTCTGCTTTCACACTGCAATAGAAGAGTTGAGCAGTAGCAACACAGGCTGTATGGCCCACAAAGCCTAAAATATTTGTTATGTGGCCCTTTTCAGAGAAAGTTTAATGATTCTGGTTAGAAAAAAATGGCTTTGTCAGTCAAAACTGACAAAATCCTTATTCCTGGAACAACTAGGTGGCTCAGTCAGTTAAGTGTCTGATTCTTGGTTTCCACTTAAGTCATGATCTCAGGCTTGGGAGATCGATCCCCACGTTGGGCTCCGTGCTCAGCAAGGAGTCTGCTTGGGCTTCTCACTCTCTCTCCCTCTCCCCCAGCTTCATGAACACATGTGCACGCACTTTCTCAAATAAATAAATAAATCTTTAAAAAAAAATCCTATTCCCAACTTGGGTGAGTTAACCTCTTTACACTCAGCTTCCTTATCTATAAAATGGGAATAATGAAAGCATCTACTTTATAGGGTTATTGTATTACATATCCAAATATAATGTAGGACCTGTAACATGGTAAGCTTATTAAATGTGAGCAACGATGATGGTGATGGTGAATATATGGGTAAAATCACTATTCATGGAACATGATGTCCCAAAAAGACTTTAAAAGTGGCTTATTGAAGGCCCATGATATAATATGATGTAATATATATATTATATACTATATATACTATTATACATTATATATAATATATAGATTATATAAGTATAAAATGTACACACATATGATGAATATATAAAATATATACATTTAGGTACTAGTGCAAGTAGAACACATATGCACATACACATGTATATATTACATATAACATGTGTAAAAATAAAATAAAATACATATACATACATACACATACACACACATATAAAATCCAATGCCAAAAAACCCAACTCTTTCTCAGTTTTTAGACACCAACCAACCACCCTCTGATAAAACTGTTTCACCTGATTGTATGACCTTTGCCCTAAAGGTAAAAGAGCCATCTCATGGAGAGTGAGATTAGGTGGAATTTAGCAATTATTGAACAATTGTTCTTCCTTTGCCATCTGTCTCTTTGCAATCACTCCCTGGCTCCTTTCCTTTTTTCCCACCCAGTGGTGAAAGGGAATCATTGCAGGAGCTGGCTCCCAGTGCTTTCCCTTCAGAGCTCACCGCCTAATTCTGAGTTCTGGGCAAACAGCTCGAACAAGTCCATAAAGTTAAGGGAAATGAAAATGTTGAAATGATTGTGATTCCCAAGAGCCAAAACTGCTTAAGGATGAGAAGTAGGGTGGCCACTTACCACCTGCTAACATACTATCCTGCTTATTTATTACATCTATATTGCTTATTGTCTGTGTCCCTGTTCATAATCTTACTCCCCCAAGGGTAAGGTTATTTGACAGTTTTGTTTATCAATGTATCCAAAAGGTCAAAAACAGAACCCTGCACCTTATAGACACTCAGTAAATATTTGCTGAGTTGAATAAACAGCTCTAGGTTTATAGTCTATGCTGAAGTATGGTCTAAGACAAGGTCATTGATAGCTTATCCTCATCCCCTGCCTGGCCCTTGAATTGGATTTGAGCCTCTGGAACTCAAAAGATGAGGCCTTTTGGAACTGTTTCAGGAAAGACTGTGAGACTTGGGGCACCAGAAGAGCTGCCCTGGGTCCCAGAGGGAAAAGTGATAAATAATAATAAAAAGAAATAACCCATGAGATACAAGCAAACTCAAAGAAATGGAATGGGCTTCTGGTTTCTGGTAATCCTCCTGCACATAACAGCTATAAATCTGGAGAAAATATAAAAGCAGCTGTCTAAAGGCACTAGAGAGCAACCAAGCATGCAAATACAGGAGTATAGTCTGCATTTCAAAGATGGCAAGACAATGGGCAAGTTTCCCATTGTTACTTTTTTTGTTTGTCTGTTTTTTGTTTGTTTTTACCAGAAAGCAGGACTCAAACTGTGCCAAATAGAAGTGACTAAAATTTGGATAGAAACCCCGTTGTCTCACTGGCATTAACAGCCAGGAGATAGAGTTCAAGGTAATTCTAGTAACTGGAAAGTGAGGGGGAATAGTGCAAAGAAGAGATCCAAAGAAGGGAGACAATGTGTTCTGAGTATAAACTCTACACAAATCAGTGCTGACACCCCAACCATGAGTGCAAGCAGCCAGCCCTGCTAAGGCTAAAGGAACAGAGATTTCTGTTGCTGCTAAATACAAGGGAGACAATTTGGCATGTGAGGTCAGTTAAGATAGTCGATTCCTTTAAAAAAAAAAAAAAATCGGTGCTCTTCAGAGGAACACAACAAAATCCAGAGGCTCTGCAATGTATCATTCTCAGTTTCTTGGATATCATCCAAAACATTTCAGCTCAGGTCATGATCTCAGGATTGTGAAATCAAGCCCTGCATCAGGCTCTGCACTCAGTGCGGTACTTGCTTGAGATTCTCTCCCTCTCCCTCTGCCCCTCACCCCCTTCTCCTAAAAAAAAAAAAAAAAGAAAAATTTAAAGGAAATTTGGTATATATAGATGTAATATATATGACAAATGCCATGGGAATATGGGCATATTCTAAAATATAATTTTAGATATCATATATATTACATATGAATGTATTTATTAAATTATAGATTATACATATGTATATTAAGTAAGGAAGACCTAATCATTGTCAACATATGTGTGTCTTAAAATAAAGTTTCAAAATATATTTTTAAAATAATTAACAAGTTAAAGGCAAAAATAGACAAATCCACAATCATAGTTGGAAATGTTAACCCTCTTTTCTCAATAATTCATTTTTAAAAACTGATTTAAAAAAATCATTAATGAAAATAGGACACCTGGGTGGCTCAGGTGGTTAAGTGGCTGCCTTTGACTCAGGACATGATCCTGGATTCCCAGGATGGAGTCCCACCTCAGGCTCCCTGATCAGCAGGGAGTCTGCTTCTCCCACCGACCTCTCTCGTCTCATTCTCTCTCTCTCTCCCTCTCAAATAAATAAAATCTTTTTAAAAATTAATAAAAACATAGGTAACTAAAATAACATTATCAACCATCTTGACCTAATTGATGGTTACAGAATATTATCCCCAATATTAGCAGAATGCACAATTTTTCAAGTGTGTATACAAAATTCAGTAAGCAGACCATATGTGGATTATGCAAGTCCAAATCAATATAAAAAAATTTGAAGGTAGAGCATGTATTCTGACCACAATGAAATTAAACTAGAAATCAATAGCAAAAATACATCTAGATCACTTCCATCTGATATTTCAGAATTAAGTAACACAGTACGTAATTCATAGATTAAAGAAGAAAATATAGGGAATATAAGAAACATACAGGGAATTAGAAAATATTTTAAACCAAATTATAGGGAGATATTTTAAATTGAATGATAGTGAAAATATAACACATCAAAATTTGTGGGCTATAACTAAAGCAGTGCCTTCAAGGAAATTTATAGCTTGAAATGCTTTAATTAGAAAAAAAAGGATAAAAATAAGATTAATGGCCTATGTTTGGGGCTATACAAACAAGAGCAAAGTAAGCCCAAATTAATTAGAAAAATAAGAGGGAGTGAAAGAGCAGAAATTAGTGAAATTTTAAAAAACAACACACACATACAAACAATATAGGAAGTTAATAAGGCCTACAGTTGGTTCCTTGAAAGGCTTGACATTCTTGCAGACTTTACTGATAGTCTTGTCTTTGTATGCTGCCTTTTTAAAATATTTTTTAAACCCTAAAGCACTTTCTTCTCCTATCCCTACCCATCTGCAGGATCAGGGTGAGTGTCAGCCTCTCTAATACACTTCCCCAAATTCTGGCAACTGGAAATAACCTCTTCCTTTCAAACAAATACTTCTATATTCACTTAATGTCATTTTGTATGATAACAATGAAGAACATTTGATATCTTATGATGCACCTGAAATCCCAGCCTGATTCACAGTAACTATGATCAGGAATTAATTTTTAGCCTTTAATTTTTCTTTTCTCAGTGGAACAAAAATATCTGGATATTAATCAAAATCTAAACCAAGAAATTAATCTGCGATACCTTGTTAGGGTAACTGCAAAATAAAACAAGATTCTTGTCAATAAGGAAAATTTTTAAATATAAGGAAGGAAAATGTGAGGAAGTGAACAAGTAGAAATTAACAGAAAAATGATGAGACAAATTTTCTTCAGCATTAAAAGAACAGAGTAGTTCTTAGAATCAAACGTTTTTCTGTCACAGTCCACTTTAAGAAATCCAATAAAATTCTGGATTTTCTCCCCGGATTAAAAAAATAAAATCATAAGCATGAGTTTTGTATGTGATTTAAGATGTTTCATGGGTCTCAGTTAAAAATCCCTGGCTTAGAAGTAAAACTAATGTCTGCCATAGATTTTTTTTTCATAGTAAAACAAAATTCAAACAGATCAAATCTAGTTGTAAATAAATTGAAAATTCTTATGAGAGGGATGAGCCTAGAAAGTAGGACAAAACTACAAAAGATAAACTTAAGAAATATATCTGGAATATGATAGAAAAGAAAAATTCAAGAAAAGATGACTGATGCGGAAAGGATCCTAACATGGAGACCCAAACAGTGTGAAAAATAGATGTTTGCAGATCAAACAATAGTAAAGGCCCAAAAGATAAGCAAAGTCACACAAGAGTAAAACTATCCCCAATTAAAAAAACTTATTAAGTCATAAAATAAGAAATATTCTCGTACCCACTTATAATTAAGATACCAGATTTTTCCACTTTCAAAGAGAAAGATAAGGCTTGGATTCCTTTTAAAATGTAATATAATTGTTATTTCAGATTTATTTTGAAATTTTTCATATATCAAAAAAAATTTCAAAATAATGTGGCAAACTTTTGCATACTCTCCACTTCATTTAAGAAATAAAATCTTACCAAATGTTCCACCATCCGCCGCCGCTCTTTGAATGTATTTCTATATACACATTCCCAATAGTAATGACTATATTGAGTTCTATCAACACCTTGACTTTCTAAGATAAGTGCACTTACTGTTAGGCAATATATAGTTTAATTTTGCATGCTTTTGAATTCTAATAAATTGTATTGCACTGTATGCTTTCTACTTCAACTTACCTTTTTTACTCAACGTTGTGTTTTCTGATATTCATTCAAGTAAGTGGATGAACATCCCTGCTGTTCATTCACTTTCCTTCCTCCAGAGTATTCTAGAAACACATTGCACTTCACTTTTTCATTCTCTCTTCTGTGACTATTTGTTATAGTTTTTTGCTATTACCAAACCATGCTTCTGGGAACATTCTCATATGTAAATTCGTATTCGCATGCTTGAGAGTTGCTCTAGAACAGTGGTCCTCAAAGTGTTGTCCTGCCTCACAACTTGCACATCAGAATTTCCTGGAGAGCTCAGTAAATGTCTGTGAAGGGGTCCAAATATTTGCATTTTCATTGCTCATAAGATCCCAGGGGATACTGAAGCCGCTAGACCTCTGAACTGTAACAAAAAATTCTGTGAAGTTTCAAATAACTTTTGATCAATTTATTCCTAGATATCTTATGCATTTAGTTACTTTGTCAATCATATCTTTTAAAAATAAGATTACAGGGAGCCTGGGTGGCTCAGTGTGTTAAAGCCTCTGCCTTCAGCTCAGGTCATGATGCCAGGGTCCTGGGGTCAAGCTCTCATCAGGCTCTCTGCTCAGCAAGGAGCCTGCTCCCCCCTCCCCCGCCTGCCTCTCTCCCTGTCAAATAAATAAATAAAATCTTAAAAAAAAAAAAAAGATTACATATTTTTTCAAATGTTTGCTGCTGGAGTAGAAAAACACAATTGAGGGGCGCCTGGGTGGCTCAGTGGGTTAAGCCGCTGCCTTAGGCTCAGGTCATGATCTCAGGGTCCTGGAATCGAGTCCCGCATCAGGCTCTCTGCTTGGCAGGGAGCCTGCTTCCCTCTCTCTCTCTCTCTCTGCCTGCCTCTCCATCTACTTGTGATTTCTCTCTGTCAAATAAATAAATAAAATCTTTAAAAAAAAAAAAAGAAAAACACAATTGATATTTGTAAGGCAGTCTTCTAGACAGCAACTTTGCTTAATATCAAATTGGTAAAGGCAGACTACCTCTCTATTTCTCGACTACAGCAAGTATTGAAAGATGCCAGAGTAACATCTAGAGGACCCTTAGAAAAAGATTTGGGCCCCTTGGTCAAGTTTTCACTTAGATATAAAAGCCAAAGGAAGGATATTCTCAGATCACAAAGTTTCAGACTCTTCTGCAGCTTGCTGGAGGCCATACTCCATAATATTAGGATCTGAGTTAGAATAAAAAAAAAAAAAATTGAATGGAGATGGTACTGCTGAGATGAATCTGAGACAACCACTGTTCATTAAGAAGTAAGTAAGAGCTCAAACAAGAAGGCTGCTTCTGCTATCTGGTTCAAGTGACTTAAAAATAGCCATGCACAAAATAGATACACATTCTAGAACATTTCAAACCTTAGATTTAAGAAATGAAGGAGGGGATGGGGCACCTGGGAGGCTCAGTCGGTTAAGCATCTGACTCTTGATTTTGCCTCGGGTCATGATCTCAGGGTCTTCGGGTGGAGCCTAGGTTGGGGGGCTCTGAGCTCAGTGGAGAGCACGCTTGAGAGTCTCTCTCTCTCTCTCCCCTTCTTCTTCATTCTCTTCCCCTCCCACCCCCACCGCCTTTCTCCCCCCCCCCCCAAAAAAAAAGAAAGAAAGAAAGGGAAAAAAAAGGAAGGGAAGTGGAATCCAGTATACAAAACCTTGTATCTTTCACACAAAGAAGTAGCGAGCCTATTGTTTGTAAGAGATACACTTGGAATTCTAGAAACCAGGGAATGGTGTTACATTTAACCAATGGCGTAGAAATTCAACTTGTTTTAAAAGCATCGAAGGAGATGATATTGTACATGGAATAAAAGGTGTATAGAGAAGACACCACAAAGAGTATTAAAAAAAGGGGGAACATAACTATAGGTAATGATTATAATGAGTATAGTTATATAAATTCCCCATAGGCTTGTATGGAATTAAAAACCTTAATAATATTTTACTTAGGATTTTTTAAACCAAAGCATGATTAGAAATAAAACGATGATTAGAAATAAAACATGATTAGAAATAAAACGATGGTGACGTGATGCACAGAAAGTCTCCCGAAGGGAACAGTGTTGCTTGTGGGAGAATGTTTCTGAAGATTTTGCTTTGTATGGCAGAGGCCACAGAAAGATATGCTAAAATTGACTACAAAAAAAAAAAAAAGTTTCTAAATCTCATTTATTTTATTTATCTATCAAATACTTATATAGTGCTTATCCTGGGCCAGCTATTATTTTAAGTGCTTTACAAAGGGGAACTCACTCTATTAGGCAGGATCCTGGCAGGAAACAGATGGCACACTCAAATGGGGTAAATCAAAGTGAATTGAACAAAAGGAATATTTACAAAGGTGTGAGTGGGATTTAGAAAAATGCAGCCGGGACTGTGCAGCACGCTGTGCTAGCTCACAGCAGCAGGGAGCCTCTCCACCCCTAGGCCTGCCTGAAGGCGCAAGCAGAGAGCGCGGTTAGAGAGACCCAGAGAGGGGCCCTCACCCCCGACCCCCATGGGCAGGTGGCAGACAATCCTAGCAACCTGGCAGGGAGGGAACAAGAAGAAAACCCCAGCCTCATGTTCTTCCTGCCTCCTATCAGCCAAACAGGTCAGAAAACCAGAGGGGAAGGAGCTCAATGTTTCCAACTTTATGGGTCAGCCTCCAGCGGTCCAGAAGCAGGATGGAGAAGGGTCAGAAGAGGATCAGGGGAGGCAAAGAGAAGACCCTCAGAACATTCATAATAACCCTATGCAGTAGCTACTATTGATGCCATATATATATATATATATTTAGCAACTGATGCATAGAGAGGTTAAGTAACTTGCTCAAGATTGCACAGCTGGGAAAAGATAGATCCAGGATTTTAACCCAGGCAGTCTGGCCCCACCGTACAAGGCCTATCTCCCTTATCATTATTATACTGTAAGCTTATATATCTTATTATAGTCATGCTCCATTTTTTTTTATTTCTCCTAATACTGTCTGATATACTGGCATTTAAAGGATGAAAAAAAGACCATTGTAAGAGTCACTTCTGACTTTTTTCTACCACCTGTTAAAGGGCTGGGAGGCATTTTTATGTTATTGTAGACACTTAACTACCAAGACTCCCATTATGATTCATAGATCATTTTGAAAATTGAGCAATTTTCATGATAGGCATACTTCCCAGCAGCTTTTTAGTATACTTGGGAAGATTATAGCCAGAGGAAACACAGGAGGTGAAAATTTGGTCTCATTTATAAGTATTCAGTTATAAATGTGGATTGTGGTTTCATTAAATTCATATACTTGAAGTCTTTTTAGTTCTCCAATAGAATTGTGAGAATCTGGCAATTCTTAATAATCAAGGTATAAATCCTTTCTAGGGTTTTTTGTTTGGTAAATAATTTCAAATATGAAAATAACAATCATGAGTTTAATATAAAAGAAGTGTGTTCCAGCAAATAAACTAAAGTATTTTTCTAGAGAGAAAAACGTGTTTTCCTGCTGATTTTTATCATCAGCTTGACATTCTCTTGAATAAACTACCTACTAGGAGGTTCAGAATTAGGAACAAGCACAAGGCTAAAATGAATGTTAAATCCAACACTGGTTTTCTGAAGGTTTTTGTGCTGTCAATGCTTTTTTTATTTTTCCCTAAAATTTTAGCCCTTCTTTATCTACCCTGCTGCCATTTCATACAGCTGCCTTTTCCCCCACTTGTATGCCACATGCTCTATGTCGGGGCCTCTAGCCATCTCCCTCCTCCCTGGAGCACACCTTTTCATACCCCCATTGCTTTTCATTTTGCTCTTCCTTTTGCCTTGAGCGACCTTCTCTTAAATGTGGTAATTCCTGCTTTCCCTTTGGGAGTGCAAATGCTACCTTCTACGAGACAGCTTTCCCACCTCTACAGCAAAGAGATCTTCAATCCCTTCTAAGAGCTTCTAGGGTCTTGCATCCATCTCTCTTCAGAAGCCCTTACTAAATCTTGTTAACTTTACTTGTTTGTATCTCTTTGTATCCACTGAACTGTGACTTCTTGAAGGCCAAAGCTATAGACAGCTAAAAGAGTTTTCAAAAAGTTGTTGAATGATCAATTGTTACTGAACCAACTAAGAAGAGTTAAGCTCTGACTCTTGACCATTATAGAAGGACCAGAAATCCCTTCAGAATCTATTTATGCTTTTCTTTGTCTGCCACCTGCAGGAAGAAATTTAGAGGCTAGCCTAATAGCATGAAAAATCATATCCAGCCTGCTTTGCATTTAACAATACTAGGCTCTATGAGTTAAATACGTCTGGTATAGTTCTTCAGTAGGTACATTTAACACTTCTTATGAGAACCGAGGTTCCCAAATTATTAATAGCTTCCTTCATGTTCAATTTCTTATAACGATGCCCTCAGTAAATTCACTTAACTTTAAATATACAAAAAAAATTATATCCATACTCAAAATATTAAAAATGTCTAGGTATCGTTTCTAACTCCTCTGAATGAGTTGTAAAACTGGAATATGAGATGAGTCCATACCATCACAAATGGGGATGAAATTTTGATTTAAAAAATATTCTTCCACACCGTAAGTGTTGTAACAAGCACATCTGTGTTTTAAATTTGTGTGTGAGAACTCGTCTTTTTAAAAGAGTGAATCTCTTCCTGGATCTCTTTTTGGGTCTCGGGTGCTTTGTCCATAGGTGTTAATTTCAAAACGCTCCAATCTGAGCTTTCTGTGGGGTCCACTCCACTGCCCACCCAGTTTCTCCAATTATCATTACCAAACTGCTTTAAGTTCCCATTTATACTGAAGCAATCATTTCTTTCCTTTTATCCCCTCTACCACTGATTCCTGACTGTTCCTCCCTCAGTTTATCTCAGAGAAGAACAAAGTGAGGCCAAGTTTACAGATCACTTAGCTTCTGCATGTGGTGTTGGAGCTGGAGAAGTAACAGAAAGTAACAACCTTCCCTTTTCCCAACTTCCCAAGTGCATCATGGTGGATATGAACACTCAGTAGGGAAGTGTAACCTTAGTCTACTTGAGATGTAGTTCAGTGAAGATCTCTCACGGAGAGAGTCTTTTCATTTTTCCTCTCTGTGGCCAGACTGCTTCCCAGCATTACTCAGCAGCTGAGATACTGTATATGGGAGTGTTTTATAATCTGCGAAGCACAGGAGGAAAGCACTGTCCTTACCAAAACTACGAGAGAGCAAGGATGTGTGTAAACGTTTTTGAAACTAGATTTAGCTCATGTAAAGAAAAGTGTTTCATCAAGACAGCTCAAAATGCAATTTGAGGACTTAAAACTCAGTCATGTTTTTCTTAGTTTCCAGAACTACATTCTTCTTTCCAGAGAATCTGTGGCTTAAAACGTGGTATCTAAATCCTCACTTAAGTGAGCTAAAGAGTTGGAATCTTTTGCTAAGTTATGAGTTTGACTTTCTAGAATGTTCTTTCCCTTCATCTGCCATGTGGTATACATTAATTTTTAATATTAATGTGAATTAAAATTAACTTTGCTTTGGCAAGTTGGAACAATTTTATATCATCCCTTGAGGTTGTTGGAAATGCCTTGCAGCAGAACAAACTAGGGCGGGGAGACACTAATCTAGACTAATGTTGAAAGACACCAAGTCAGGGGTAGCTGGGTGGCGCAGATGGTCAAACATCCGACTCTTGATTTTGGATCAGGTCATGATCTCAGGGTCCTAAGATAGAGCTCCGTGGAGGGCTCCGTACTCAGTGTAGAGTCTGCTTGAGATTTTCTGTCCCTCTCCCTGTGCCTCCCCCTGCTAGCACTCATTCCCTCTCAATCTCCCAAGTAAATAAATAAATCTTTTTTAAAAAAATCGATACCAGGTCAGGATTAATCATGTGATTCTGTGCTTTCTATCATAAAATAGAGTGCTACCAGTGGTTGAGTTGCAAATAATAGTTAATCCCAATGTACTGAAACTAATATTTCATTCCTTAATATAACTCTGAAGTTAATTCTTGTGATGCAACCATGACTCATTTTCTTCTTATGGCTTATAGTTTTTATTTGGATGTTAATAGTAAATGAATTATAGCTCATTTGCCGGCTTTTTAAATTACAGGCAAAAATCTACCTCATGGTTTACTCAAATGAACAGTCCTAATATTTTAAAGAAGTAATTTACAACTAACAATTTACAACAAGATAGGTTTTGCTCTTAAAGAAAAAAGCATGAGATGAATGATAAGTGCTTAGAGCTTTCCTTTGTTCTTAGCGTGTTGGCAATTCTTGTCATTAATAGCAATTCTTGGCTTTAATGTGGCAAATTTCATTTTGGACGTTCAAAAGAATTTAGAAGCTTTTTTTTTTTTTTTGGTTATTCTGCACAACATTCCAGAGCCCTGGGTGTCCACCTCAGAAGAAGAAATGGAGTTTTATTAGGAGTTAAAAGTAGTTTTAGGACCTAACATAAGGCAGCAAACCTTTTGGAGGGGAAATAAAGATTACACCAAATTCCAACGGATTCTTCTCTATCAGCTCTCAGGGAAATACTTCTCTTTGAGCCTAGAGGTGAAAGAAGCAAAGATGACCCTTTCTTTACTGCTTAGGAAGGAGATGAATTATTCCACCATATGCAAACCTCAAAATCCTTTTGTCTATGAGTCAAGGGTAGGTCAACATATGAACTATGAGTTGGAAATTGTTGCTCAATGAGTCATATTCTCAAAGTGGTCTTTTTTCCCCCTTGCTGATAACTTGTGTTCTTTAAGCAATAATTTTCTACTGAGAAAACTGTGGGCCCTCACCTCTGCTTGAATGAGGATTCTTGGAGGCTGAAGTTTTACTTTTTCATCTTTATGTATTCAAGATCTAGAACCTGGCACAGGGGAATTCCCTCTTTCTCTTTCTCTTTCTCCCTCTCTCAGGTACACACACACACACACACACACACACACACACACACACACATTCCAACTGAACCAAAGGAATCAATGCCAGTAAATCATGGAGAAATATAAACCCTTCAACTCTATAAATAACATTATTTCTCAAAGTACAGCAATAAATTGAATCAGAGCTAATTACCCCTGTTTCTTATTAATGGTTAATGAATGATACTGCTTATCATCTCAAACAACCTAAGCCTTGCTATTACTTGGGAACCCACTGTAGTTTTCCCATACATCTATCTGTTTCCTTAGCAAGAAAACAGTCTCTGCCATTTAAGGCACTGTCCCAGGGAGTATGTCTGTAGAGTCTTTACGCTGGGTTCAGCAAAGACGACTGCTACTATCTCCATTCCCTTAAATAGTCAACAGATACAGCAATTCTGTGGCTTTCCTTTGGCCTTGGCAGACACGGACAAAATGCTCTAGGACAGGACCTAGTCTTATTTTTCCCTTTGCATCTCGACATGATCTTGTCATTGTTAGTAACAGTTTTGAAAACATCAGGAATGTTGAAGACAAAGGACACATGTGGTGATGAAATGGAGAGTAGGGTTGATTCCACATCTTGTAAGTGGATTAGATGCAAAAATCAGATGTTGCCAGATTATACTGGACGTCAAAGGCATTGAACTGGCCAAACAAAATAAAAAGAACCCTGCGTCGGCTCTTGCCTATGTAATTTATTCCTGTGTAGTTAACAGAAACATTGCTCTTCCAAATTTCCAGGTTAATCTTCAATTTTGTAATTACATTAATAATTAGTACAAATTACCATAATTAATTGAGAATTAATTAACACAGCTGAGTATTCTTTATTCAAGAATTTTAAATATTGGGTTGCCTGGGTGGCTCAGTTGGTTAAGCAGCCAACTCTCGATTTTGGCTTGGGTCATGATCTCAAGGTCATGAGATCGAGCCCAGCATGGAGCCTGCTTAAGATTTTCTTTCTCTCCCTCTCTAAAAAAAAAGAGAGAGAATTTTAAATATTATAGTATTCTACGTAAATAAGCTAAAGATGATGATTAGACCTGAAATATCACAAATTGTAGAAACCATTCATCCTTGGATATACCAAGGATACACTTTTATCTTTTATTCCTTTAAGGAGAGACAAGAAAGAGGGCATTTCCAAGCATTATTTTGTCATTCTAAAGCTATATTTCTTTCCTAGATGATAGGACAATTATTAGTGATTAGAGTCATAACTAAAAATATTCCCCAAATCCTAAAAATACATAGAAATCATAACTATTGCCTTAATAACCTCAAGGAAATGAGACTGAGGATGGCTCTTCTTTGCTAAGATATAATTCGGTGTCATAACTCCGTATCTGGGGTATAACTCACATGTCTAGATTCAGGGTGTAATAGGGATGCAGGACATGAATTGCACTCATGACAACACAGTAAACTAGTAGATGTCACTATTTAGCCTCTGGATATGCCCCAGATGGAATATAATTTATTTAGTCTTTCTAAATAGATTTCCTTCGGTTTGGCTATAAAAACCGTAGCTTATTGAGATACCTATCTAAAGAGAAAATCTCATATATATTAGCACATTCTAGAATTCCATCGAGTTCCCTTGAAACCTAGGCTAAAGGCCCATTCTCTTTTTTTGATCCATTTGAAAAAGTGGAAGGGACTATGAGGTGCCGAATGCTGAGACTGGCTAGGGAAATGAGGAGTCCCTTCCTCATTGATCCAAGAAAGGTATGGCAGCATCCCAGAGAATGACATTAAGATAGAAATCACACTGAGAGGATTATGGGGGAAAACCAGACCAGTAAGAGCCTTGTCATCCAACACAAAAGACTGTTCAGCTGCACTAAGAGAACAAGGATGTGTTCTCCCCCTCACCTTCCTCCCACCCATTCTTTAAATACACAATTTGGGAGGCTCTCAAATCCGGATAAGTTGAAGTGAGCAATATTAGGATACTCACGCCAGGCTCCTAGGCCCTCCAGAGCCACACAAAATCCAGTCAGGTGCCAAGTCCCCAAAACCAGAAGCTTTAGATCTTGTTTAGATCTTGTCAACCAGAATGGGAGATGAAGGGGACAGTCAAGAGAGGGTGACGATTCAGGTTGTCACAGTTGTTTCCAATGAGGCTAATAGCTTGCGGTTGGGAGCCGGGTTTCGACCCTAGCTTCACGACATACTAGCTCTGTAACTTCACCTCTGTAACTCTGAGTTTTATCATTGATACAGTGGGGCTAATAAGAGCACCTAACTCAGAGTTATTCTCAGAATACAAATAACAACGGCTCACCTTTACCAAGCATTTACTGGGTGCCTGGCATTGTGCTAATGTTCTGATGTTTGTTATCTGTCTTCATCCTGTTATTACACTCCTCTTACAGATGAGGAAGCTGCAGCTTGGAAATAACCTTGACCTAAAAGGTGGCAAGGCCTCAAGGGGAAAAAAATATCCCATGTAGTATGTGACACAATGCCAGCATTGCTAACCAGTCAAGACAACCATTGTCATACCCACATATCTATCTATCTATCTATCTATCGATAATATCTATCATATTATCATGCCCACATATCTATCTAAAAGTGTTGTGCCATCAAATACTCCAGGAAGAGCAGAGGGAGGCATGAATCTGCCATTATCATTGGGACAGTATAGCCAGCAGCCCCAGCGGGGGCTAAGACAACACTAGCATTTTGTACTGTCCTGTAGTAATCTCTACAGGAGATGGGACCTCTTGAGCACAGACCTCAGGTTTCTGCCTTCTTCTCTCAAAAATAAAACACTGGACTGAGAGGGAGGAACATTGCGTTCTAGTCCCGTGGTTGAGTACACCTTGACTGTATACCCAAGCAGAGGTAGGTCAGTCGTGTGACATCCCAGAAGATCAACAATCAGTGCTTGCTCCTACTGATGACTTTTCTCTCAGGAGTGGGCATCACTGGAGAAGAGAATCTCTGCTCCAGGACATGCGGGCGGGTGTCGGACATGATGGAGCGCTCCCGGTCCTCCCCTCAGCCAAGACGTTATCCAAACTGGTACAGACACGAAGGGAAAGACCGAGAATATCGATCTTATTTTTAAATTCTCTTCATTTCTTAGATTGAGATGAACAACCCATTCAGCTAAAACAGCCAGTGTAAAAAAGAGATTGCTTTCATAAATTGAAATTCTTTTAAACAAATAAAGTGCGGAATGCTACGAATCGCAGTATGTTATTTTTGCTATCATTTCTCCCTCAGGGGCTGGCCCCCAGAAATTTGAAGAGAAAAAAGCATTCTCGTGAAGATGGGTTGTCTCATATCTTCCACAAAATTACTAGAACCCTCTCTGAGCAATTCCATAGGTGAGCCTTTCATCAGTGACAAAGGACATTGAGGACACCGAGAAGATGATATTTTCTTATAGAATCTAGCAAGACGATGTGTAAGGATTTCAGATGTGTAGTTCCCATTAAAGTTAACAAGAGTTGTGCTGTTAAAACCTCCTCATGACACTTTGCATTATATCCTGAGAAGTCTGAAGAAGGTGCCAAAGGATCATCAAAATACCAGCCTCACTTTGATAAACTTGTCACCAGGTAAAATAAAATACGTGTATGTTTGCTTCTTTTTCTCTGAAATATGAAGTAATTATGACTATATAAAAACCTTTTACCATAACTAATTAACTAGAAGCTCCTCATAAACTATGTGTCGACAGCACCGTATGTCTAATTATCTTTTTTCGCTTCAGAATTGTGATGTTGAATAATGAAGAAAACATTACCTGATGAAGTCTTTTATTTTATGATGGTCTCTCTGGAGACAGAGGAGACACAAAGGCTTAAATGCCAGCTTCAATGACATCTTGGCCTTGGCAAGCTTTCAGCTGGTTTTGATTTGCATGGAAACCACCTTATTTTAAAAATCTCAGAGAAAGCGGATAGAGAGCAGAGGAGGAAGGAAAAGGAAGGAAGGAAGGAGGGAAGAAAGGAAGGAAAGAAGGAAGCCACGGAGGAAGTGGGGGGAGGGCAGGGGGCGGGAGGCTATGAGTAAGGAAGGGAGGGCAGGGATGGGGAGAGGATTAGAATAATTAAAAAGTGGCCTCTGTAGCCGGTCAAGCGCTCTCAATCCTAGGCCTGAGAAACCCTATTCAAATGTAGACAGTCAGGCCGTAGCTGTTTACTTCCAGTCTATTCTGTGGGGCATTGTGGCTTGGGTTTTGCCAATTCCATTAAAACGTCTCTTCTGCCCCTGCTCCATAAGGAACCACTCTAATTCAAACCAGACAAGCATGAACTTATATGACAGAAACAGGAAGGTGGGCATTTTTTTTCTTTTTGGCGTTGTGTATAATTTTTTTTAACTTTTGGAAACCATGGCTCAAATCCATCCCCGCAGGCACTTCTGTGTAGGACTAGACATGCTAAAGGGGGCATTTTCAGTCCTTGCACATTCCCAAGCCTGTGTCCACCTTCCAAGTATTTCTTCATTTCTGTCAGAACTCAGGAATATATTTCAAGCCAAGGGTTGGCTATTAAGCCGCGCTTTCTTTGCACATGAGGCCAACCCTGTCTTTGGATAATCCAGGTAAGTCCATTAAAGTCTGGGAGATCTGCTGCAGGGCAGGATTTGAGGAGTTCTCAGCTACAACTGGGGTTCCCCACAGGCCTGATCTCTTCTGCCAGTGGTCCATTTGTTTGATGTTTTCATGCTTGCGTAGTCTGGTTGGAGTCTTCTAACACAGTGTCTCCTACACTACGATGTAAATATCCATCACCTGGAGTCTTGTTAAAATGCAGATTTTGCTTCAGGATATCTGAGATGAGACCCGAAGTCCTGCACTTTTATCAAGCTTCCAAGTGATGCTGGTATTACTGGTCCATTACCAGTATTACTTCAAGTAGTGAGGGTTCCACTCCTGAAACCAAGCTCCAGGACTTTCTCCCCGCAAAATAAATCCTTTCTCTCCCTCCGCCGTTCTTGTCTGAAATCTGGGAGCTCACAGGGTGACAATACTAACCAACAATACTCGGTATTGATCTTGGTACACAGGCAGCCTCATTCTTGTCTGATGGTTAAATGCTTCCCGTGTGTAAGGCTCATCTTCCCAAGTAGATTCCAAGTTCTGCTTCCTCCTCCCTTCGCCTCCTGACAGCATTAAGAATGAGACCAAGAGCACAGAGACCATTAACTACTTGTTGAAGGGAATTGGGCTTGGAGGGATTGCATTGGCTCTGACTTCTTGTACCCTCTCAAGGACACATTTCTTTCCAAACAATGTTCATAGACAATGGCAGAGCTTTATGGGATATTTTGTATTTTAAAACGGTTAGAGCAGTAATTCTCAAATAAGCTGTCAAGTTCTAGCATGGATAGGAGACCTTACCCACCACCCTAATCCCACCACCTAGTCCTCAAACAAGCCAAACAGGACAAAAATACAACCAGAAACTGATTCTTTTTTTTTTTTAAGTAGTATTTTTTTAATTTTTTTTTTAAATTTATTTATTCATTGGAGAGAGAGAGAGAGGGAGAGAGAGAGCACACACCTGCGAGCAGGGGGAGGAAAAGAAGGAGAATGAGAGAATCCAAGCTGACTCCATGGTCAGCATGAAGCTGGACTCCGGGCTCAGTCCCATGTCCAGGAGATTGTGACCTGAGCTGAAACCACCAGCTGGTCGCTTAGCTGACTGAGCCACCCGGGTGTTCCCTAGCAACTATGCTTTATTTTCCTCTTCCCTGAAGAACTCTACCAACTTCCCCATCATTGCCTACTCCATCACTCTGGTCCCAGCTAAACACCTTAAGACCCTAAGAAAAAAGAAAAAGTATCTTTTCCTCATTAAAAGAAAGTGGAAAATCTTACTTTGATGAATTTGTAATGGACCCCACTTATTATCTCTTATTATCCTCTTCCAGCCAAATGGGTTGAATTTAGATGTCCCTCATCCAACTTCAAAGAAAAATAAGTCATCTGGGTTTTTTTTTTCCTGCTATATTCCATCTTTGTGTAATACCTTCCGACCTCCCCACCTCTTCTTTGCCTGCCCATTTACACACACACACACACACACACACACACACACACAGGTCCAATGTAAACCCACTTCTCAGTCAGACTTCCCTCCTCACTACCATACCCTGAGGAGTGTCGCTCTCCCCACAGATTGTATGAGGAATGTATTTGGCCACTCATTGTGTAGTATCCTGTCTCGTATTTTTCTTGCTTTTCTTGGCCTGCTATTTAAATTTTTATTATTAGTTCATTTTAGACATATTTATACCTTATCAAAAGATGCTAGATTAAAATTTGCTAAAGAAATCCCATAAGACCTATACCTCTGCCCCTCTTTGGGTCTAGCATTCACTCATCCACTTGACAATTTCGGAGCACCATAAAAGTGGAGTGATTGATTAATAACTGAAATAAGGTGACATATACACATACATAATTGAAGATAATACCGGATACTTCACAATCCAAGTACTTTCACATATAACATCTCATTGCCCTTGTGACACCCTTCTAAAGCAAATGGAAAAAGGTAATATATCATGCAAAGCATTTAATTAGTAAATTCACTTTGACAGGGTTTAAAGTTAAGATGTGGGGAAAAAAATATAAAGTGGAATAATGTGAAATTTAACTATGACATGTCAAACAAACTCTTCAAGCAGATACATAAAAATACCAAAGAACAATGATTCAAATACTAAGCAACAGTGGGTCAATTTATGGCTTATTTAACCAAATCAGCAATCTGGAAAGAGTACCTCTTAAATTTCAACTGAAAGCTTGACAGAGAGTAAGACAGCCTGGACTCCATGGTTAATAAATTCCATAAGTAGAGAGCAAACATTAAAAATGCCCCGTAGCTCAATGTCTTCAGCCAAAAAGAACTAATCCAATTGACTGAGACCAAAGAAGACGACAGGGATGTATGGTTCCAGAATGTCTCTGAGGTATTCAAAACCAAGTCAATTTAAGGACTTGTAAGTTAATAACGAGGACTTTACACATAATCCTGTGCTGTACAGGTAGCCAGTGAAGGTTTTTTACAACCAGAGTAATGGGATTTTCATGCTTGGTGTCAGTCAGAGTGTCAGTAACTGAGTTCCAGACCAAGAGAAGTTCCTTGAGCAGTCAATTAGGAGAGTCCCCCAGAATCCCCGAATGTGGGTATAGCGCAGCGTCCAAGAAAGTCGGGAGGTCATAAGCACATGTCGAGGGGTGAGAGCAGTGGACGGCAGCCACAGGAAAGGCTGGTTTCTTGGGCCTTTAGAAGTGTATTTGGTAAATAATGAAATAGAAAGCCTAAAAGATATGTCAGGATCAAAGATGAAGTGCAAATTCATAATAGAAATCTTGGGAGCTAACAACCTTTTCAAAGCTACTGTTCTGGGCAATTTATGGGTTTGCAGTAATGGTGAGAACCCAGAAGCAATGAGAGTTTCTTCTTGGTGTGATTCGTCATCGGCTTTAATAGTTAGAGAATATCCGGAGGTTAGGTGGTCGGAGAATGAATTTAAGTTTCAAAGGAGTGAAGGTGACTACTTTTTTTCATACTACATGTTAGATGAATATTTTAAATGCACTGATTGAATTCCTTTTTTCAAAAAAATTGGTCTAACAGCTCTGTGTGTGTGTGTGTGTGTGTGTGTGCGTGTGTTTTCACTTCTAGCAGAACTAGTATAATGTAATGTAAGAGCTTTACAAATTTGATACTGACAGGTTTCAAAAAATAAAATAGGACAAACAAGAAAACCATTAATTGGACATCTAAACTATACAAATAATGGGTACTTAACACACCTTCTTTCATTTTCATTTAATATTACCATTTAATATTTTAACATTTAATGGTATCAGCTGTAAGCACAGACTAGGAAAGGGAAGCTCAGGGGGCAGAGTGCGCTGCGCCAGCTCCCAACCCCTCGAACCTCATCTATGGACCGGCAACGCCAACATCACTCAGAAAATGATTGGAAATGTAGAATCTACAGCCCCACCCCAGACATACTGAATCAGCATCTGTCTTTATCACTAACTGCAGCGTTCCAAAAGATCCTGTCTATGTGTCACTTGAATGTGTTCCCATAGAAAACCTGGGGGAGGAGGCAGACCAGTGATGTGCCCAAGCTCGGGACTTGCCAGCCATCCCTGTCTCACAAATGAGCAGCAGGCGAACAGCCCCAGGAAGCGTGTACATACCTCTGTGTAGCATAGAGAAGTGTCACACGGTGAAAAATGAAGAAATGAGATGTCTTTGGCTGGCTCTGGCAAGGAGCACAGGAGCTCGTGGGCTCTCAGGAAGATTCACTCCCCCAAAATTTACTGAGGAACGATCACCTATTATGAAAAGAGGACAAGACAGTAGGTTCTGGAGCCAGACTACCTGGGTTTAAATCCAGGCCTGCTTCATAATCTTGAGTAACTTAATCTCTTTATCCCTTGGTTTCTCCACTTACAAAATGGGAGCACTAACTCAGATGTGGGGAGGCGTACAGAAAGCTCAGTGGATGCTAATGGTCATCTTTACCCACATTATGCTGTGGACCTTCTACCGAGTGGAACAAGATCCATGCACCTTTGCCATCCTGTTAGAGAGCTCGGCTTGTAGAAGAGGAGGCAGACTGTTAGACACCCCCATGAGAAGGGCTATGCAAGGAAAGTTCAGAGAACTGTGGAAACACGGGTAAAAGAGGAGCCCGACTTTATCAAAGAAACCAGGGAACATTGCTATGTAATTGACTTTTCATCGTGATCTCCAGTTTTGGTCAGGAGGATCTTCCCAGGGGCAAGAACAGTGTTAAACCCCCTACAAGGAAGTGAACACTGGAGACCCAAGAGTGGCCTGGAGACCGAGTGTGGAGAGCCAGGTGCTTCTGGCACCAGGAGGTGTAGGCAACCTAGCATCACCCCACTAAAGCACCCGGAAGTGCTGGGTACAGAATAAATAGTTTCTCTTTCCTATAGAGCAGTAGTCATATGAGTGGGAAACCCTCAGCAGCTGGAATGGAAGATGAAACTGGGAAAAGCGGTGAGCTATGCAGTGGTTGCCCCTTTAGGAATTACGGATCTCAGTAATGCCAAAGTTTGGCTAACAGATTATGAGAATTTGAGCCACAGAAGGTCAGCTGTTGGAGCTCGAATACCCTCCGTGAAGCTGAGACATGGAAAGAATGGATAGGAAGACTCACAAGCACAGCAGCAGAATGAGGAAGTAGTCTGCCTTTTGGGGTGGAGAGAAAATGAGGGACCAATAGATTCGTATTTCAAAAAGATCAGCTGCAGACTAGTGGAGGGCAAAAGTGAGGTAAGAAGCTCAATGTCCAGGTGAGACATTCTGGTGGCTTGGACGGGGCCAGTGGCCACGGAGCCAGTCCACATGACTGGTAAACATGATTAATTCCAGGCTCAAAATTATCGCTGTCGGTGAAGAATGGAACTCAACAAGCAGCTTATAAAATGACTCAGGAAAACCAAAGAGATCGATGACAAGGGTTGGGTTTCTGGAAACGCAATAGTAGAGGCCAGTAGGATCCAGGTGGTGCAAAATTTGGCAACGTCAGTGCAGGATAACACAGGCCAGGAGAAGGATCACTGGGGTTAGACAAGAGGGATGCTTTGCACTTCGGAAAACAGCCATCATGGCCAACCCTGAAGGGAAAGAGCTTCAGAATAGCCCGGCGTCATGAAGGGGGTGGTCTTTGGGCTCACCTCTGGAGCTGAGACTTAGAAGAAAATTTTGGAAGGGACTGAGAATGCCACCAAAATTGTGAAGTCATGGATTCAAAATTGTTTTAGGCTAGGAGACCAAGTATTTAGCTGAGCCTCTCATACATCCATAGAGCTGAAAGAAATGACAGACATAAGACCCAATCTGCTCTTCAATGTGTGGTTTGTGGACCAGCAGCATCAGGCTCACCTGGACATCCCACCCAGGCTTCCAGAGAGAGAATCTGCATTGTCCCAGGGATTCCTACACACATTACAGTTTGAGATGTGCTGCTTTGTGAGACCATGTCGTTTGAGCCATCTGTGACTGAGGATATGAGATATTATTCCAAAATGGAGTATGTGAGGATAGTTTTGAAATATTCCAATTCACCTCAGGCCAACCAAAATCAGAAGAGGCATGGCCACATCTAGTCCAAAAAAGTCAAGGACATTGTATTCTTCCAACAAGTAAGAGTTGGCTAGGGTTGCCTGGGTGGCTCAGTTAGTTGAATCTCCTACTCATGATTTCAGCTCAGGTCATGATCTCAGGGTTGTGAGATCAAGCCCTGCGTTGGGCTCCATGCTGGTCATGGAGCCTGCTTAAGATCCTCTCTCTCCCTCTCTCTCTGTCCCTAACCCCTCCCTCTCAAAAAGAGAGAGAGAGATAGAGAGAGAGTGAGAGAGATTGGCTGAACGCAACAAAACAGATCCTTAGAAAACTGAAAGGGAATGAGTGCAGAGAGACGCAAACTGGAGAAGTAGTTATGGTAATAATTTCTAATTTCTTCCTCTCCCAGTTAGATGAGGAGCCAACTGACATCAACTTCCAGTTTAAGATGTAGCCTTAAAATGTTTATAAATATTTTGGATTTAAATTTTCATCGCAATAATATTTTTGCCCTGAAGTGACACATTTTTCCCCATCAATGCATTAAAATTCTTCTCCATTACTTTGAAGCCACCATTTAGGGTATCTTTTACCCATTCTATAATTAGAGTGATCACATGACATAGCTATAGTTAATTAGTGGTATTACCATCCCTCCACTCGGTGGATATATACTGAACATCATCAGTGCTAGACACCAGGATATGAGAGTGGACATAAACTGATTTGGTCACTGCTCCTATGGTTCTTCAAGAACATCGGGTTAAATATAATCATCACATTTCTAGACACTTTCTTAAGTGTTATTAATATGAGAACTCTGATTTATTTTTGAAATAACACCATATGTGATAGGCCCATAAACATTTATATTTGCATGTCTCTTGTTGTTTTGCTGTATAAGAACATGAGGAATGGATCCGAAACCTCTTTTGTGCTATATTTTTAGGAATACTTTCCTTCAACTTCAATATATTTCTCCCTGTAGTGAAAAGCCTTGAGAATCCTAAGGGATGGCAATTGAGCACATAAATATGTAAAATTCTCATTGAATTAATAGATCTGCTTTGTTGTTTTTTTTTTTCTTTTTGGCTTATTAGCATATAAAAATCTGGCAAGTTATCTAAAACTCTATCACTTGGGTCTCTTGGGGGAAAATGTGAGAACCAAGGAGTACAGCATAAGCTTCAGCCGCCTTCATGTCTCCAGATAGCTCTGTTCTGTCTCCAAGGGCTACAGAAGATGATCTGTCAACTTAACACCAGCTGCAGGAGCTATGGAAGAAGACTGGCTTCTCTTCCAGCCATAGATGTGCAGAATGGCATGCAAAGCCAGAAAACAGAAGTGAGTGGAGATTTAACTTCGCCACCTCCCACCACCCCAATCTAGCACCAACACCACACACACAACCGTCCCCTTCTTCCCCTACCCTGTGACCACCCTGTTCTGGCCTTACGTTCCTTCATTCTCCATCACCAATCACATGCGCTGATAGGTATTCAGCTATTTTTATGTTACAGATCACTTGTAAAAGCAACAAGAAAGCCTAGCTCCTTGGCCAAAAGGCAGGTAGAACTTTGAACTCTGTACCTAGGAAGATAAGATAATAAAACTAGGTGTTAATTATCCCTGGATTAACTCAGGTGGAAAATAGAAAAATAACATATTTAGTGTTTTACCTTTGTCTTCTCCCTTCCCCAATCCCCCTTGTGGACTGATCATTGTCTCTGTGGAAGGGAGATAGTCCACAGAAGGGTTTGTATTCCCAGTTCCTGGTGCCCAGAAACCAATACTGATAAGCTCAGTATCATTAGGGACTCCAGAGTTCATGTGATTGGGAGATGAGAACACATTCCTGAGCACATTAAGATTGTGGGAGGCTTTTTTGAATACCTCATTTCTGCTAACAGAAGCATTCCACTCTTGTCTTCCCAAGGTTGACCTTTTGTGTCTTTCGCTATCTATTTCCAAGCATTGTCAAATACTCTCTATTCTTCCCTTGAATTCTATTGTCCAAATCACCACCTTCCTTTCCATTTTCATTACCACACCACTGGTCCAGACTGGCTCTGTCTCCACTGTATTACAGCACTAGCCTTCTAACTCTTTCCTGGGGTCCACTCTTACCCACAACAATCCATCCCTTGAAAGTGATCTTCTGCAAAGGCCACCTTGTTCTATTACTTACTGGCTCAAAAATCCTAAGAGAAAGATGGTTCTGCACAGTTTAATCTAGCTCTAATACATGGAAGAACATGTAGACCATAGATTCAGAAAGACCTGGATTTGAACCCCATCTCCACCAATTACAAGTTCTCCAACTTCCCTAATCTTCAGTTAAAATTTTTTTTGCTGTTATTAATATGGGAAAATATATATAACAGAAAATTAGCCATTTTAGTCATTTTAAAGTATACAACTCAGTGACTTTTTTTTGCATTCATCATCATCACAACTCCCTGAATTTTTCATCACTCTAAACAGAAACTTTTTACCCCATAAGCAATAACTCCCCATTTCTGTTCCTGGTGTGCCATTCTCCTTCAGTGTGTTGGCCAACTCAGAAGCTCTCTGAATCTCATTGCTTAAGTTTTTACAGAGCTCAATCTCCAGCCACTCTCTATTTCCCAGAGGTGTGAGCATGGGGGTGGGAGGAGGGCAGGGGAATAGGGTTGAAATTTCCAATCTTCTAATCATGGCTTAGTCTTTCTGCCACAAGCCCCCATCCTAAAGTTGTCTGGGAGCCCCATGTTAAGTCACTTCATTATCATAAACTCAGGTGCTGTGTTCAAAAGGGGCTTGTTATGAATAACAAAAGACACTCCTACTATTTAGGAAACAAGGGTTCTCATTGTCCTATGCCAGGAACAGGGACAAAGACCAAATATTTGTAATTACACCACAGCAACCCATCACCACTATATTTTTCCAAAACTTTCATCCTCCCAAACAGAAACTCTCTACTCATTAACCAATAATTCCTCATTCCCTGTCCCACCAACCTCTCATCTACTTTTTGTCTCTATAAATTTACCTATTCTAGATATTTCATATAATTGCAATTATATTGTTATAATTATATAACACAATTATTATAATTATATTATAACATAATTAGTACATTATAATTATATTATAGCACAATTATTATATTATATTATATTATGGCATAATTATTAGATTATAATTATATTATGTTAAATATAATTATTATAATATAATTATAATATCTGTCCTTTTGTGTCTGGCTTATTTCACTTGGTATAATGTTTTCAAGATTCATCATCAAGGGGTTCTTTGGTGGTTCAGTTGGTTGAACATCCAATTCTTCATTTCAGTACAGGTCATGATCTCAGGGTCATGAGATCAAGCTCCACATCAGGCTCCATGTTCATCAGGGAGTCTGTTTCTCTCCCTCTGTCTCTCCCTCTGCCTCCCCTCCCCCCCCTTACTCCCATGTGCTCTCTCTCTAAAATAAATAAACAAATCTTTAAAAAACAAAAGAGATTCATCCATGTTGAACCTTGTACCAGAACTTCATTTTTGTGGCTGAATAATATTTCATTGTATATATATACCACATGTTATTTATTCCTTCATGAATTGATGGATGCTTGGATTGTCCATTTTTGGCAATTAGGCTGCAGTGAATATTAGCATGTAAGTCTCTTTGAGTCCCTGTTTTCATTTTTGGGGGGTACATACCTATGAGCAGAATTGCTAGGTCACGTGGTAATGGCATTTCTAGCTTTTTGAGGAACCGCCCAGCTGTTTTCCACAGCAGCTGCACCATTTTGCATTTCTCTTAAGCAATGCACAAGATTGCTTTTGCTATATGGAGTCTTTTATGGCTCCATACAAACTTTAGGATTATATATTCTATTTTTGTGGAAAATGCCATTGGCATTTTGATATTTGATATCACTGAATCTGTAGATTGCTCTATATTCTGGACATTAAATTTTTATTATGCTTATGATTTGCAAGGACTCTCTCCCATTCTGTATGTTGTCTTTCACCTTCTTGATGCACAGAAGTTTTCAATTTTGATGAATTCCAATTTAGCTATTTTTTTTTTCTGTTGTTGTTCATGCTTTTAGGTCATATTCAAGAATCTATTGCTAAATTCAAGGTCATGAAAATTTACCTCTACATTTTTTCTAAGAGTTAATGGCATTAGTTCTTTTATTTAAGTTGTTGATCCATTTTGAGTTAATTTTTGTAGATGGTGTGAGGTCAGGACTCAACTTCATTCTTTTGCATGTAGAAATCAGTTATTCATCACCATTTGCTGAAGAAAATGATCTTTCACCATTAAATATATTTAACAAAAGTCAATTGGCTATATATGTTTGGGTTTATTTCTGGACTTTCAATTCTATTCCATTGGTTTGTCTATCCTTATGCCAGCAGCACATTATTTTGATTACTGTAGCTTTATAGTAAATTTTGAAACTGGGAAATGAGAATACCCTGACTTTCTTCCCCTTCAAAACTGTTTTAGCTACTTGGGGTTTCTTATAATTCTCTATGAATTTGAGGACCTGTCAAAAAAATTAAAAGTCTTTTAAAATTTGGGGCACCTGGGTGGCTCAGTGGGTTAAGCCTCTGCCTTCAGCCCAGGTCATGATCCCAGGGTCCTGGGATCGAGCCCTGCGTCGGGTTCTCTGCTCAGCAGGGAGCCTACTTCCCTTCCTCTCTCTCTATCTGCCTCTCTGCCTACTTATGATCTCTGTCTGTCAAATAAATAAATAAATAAATAATCTTTAAAAAAAATTTCTCTTGAAATTTGGTAGGGAGTGCATTGAATCTATAGATCACCTTAGGGAATATTGTTCTCTTAACATTGTTAAGTCTTCCAATCAATGAACATGGATGTCTTTCCATTTTTTTAGGTCTTCTTTATTTTCTTTCAAGAATGTTTTTCAGTTTTTACTGTACAAGACTTTTACCAGCTTGATTAAATTTATTCCCAGACATTTTATTCTTTTAGATGAAAATGAAATTGCCTTTCTAATTTCCTTTTCATTGCAGATATACAGAAGCATGGATTTTTTTGTGTATTGATCTTATATCCTGAAATTCTGATAAATTTGTTTATTAGCTCTACCAGCTTTCATGTGTATTTCTTAAGATTTTCTCTATATAGGATCATGACATCTGTGACCTTTCTACTTCTTTCTTTCCTATTTGGATGCTTTTTATTTCCTTTTCTTTTCTAATTTTTCTGGTTAGAACTTCTAGTAAAATATTGAATAGCTATGGTAAAAAGTGGACATAATTGTTTTGTTCCTGATCATTTACTTTTAAAATACCTATTAAGTTGATGATATTAGTGCCCTCCTAAGAAGACAGGAGAGAGCTTGCTTCCGCTCTTGTCTTCTCTTCCCACCTCTTAAAGATATGATAAGACCACTGTCTACAAATCAGGAAGAATGTGTTCACCAGAACCAACAAGGCTGGAAGGGTCTTGGGAAGTCCAGATCCCAGACCCCCCTGCCTTCAGAACTGTGAGACATAAATTTCTGTGAAGCCATGCAGCCTATGATATTTTTCTTACAGACCAATTCCTACCCAGATTACGATAAATCCTTTCACTAACAGCCTATTTACCTCAATTCCTATTACCCAATATAGCATGTTAAACTTTTAACCAAAGACATGCCAAAGGTAAGAACACAAACACAGTCTGAGGAGACAAAGCAAGAAACAGAACTAGACTCACATATGAAACAGATGTTAGAATTATCAGAGAAGGAATTTAAAATCATAATGATTAATGTCAATGGTTCTAGTGGAAAAAGTAGACAACATGTAAGAAAAGATGTAAGAAATGGAGATTTTTTAAAGGTGGTAAAGTTCTATCACCTGATACACCAACAGTGGATACACAGAACTGTACTTTTGTTAAAACCCACAGAACTTTACAGCACAAAGGGTGAATCTTAATGTAGGCAAATTTTAAAATATAATTTAGGAAGTCACAATGAAATATATGGAATATGGCCAAACAAATGACAACAGTATGAGACAAACTAACTATCACAGTAGAAGGTTACAGAACATCAATGGGAAGAGCCTAGGGAGAGCAATGTAGTAATGTACTAGACTTGGAGACATAAGTGTAAACTCCTGTTTAGCTTACTATAGGTACAGATGATTACACATAGAAATATTTACAGGTATACATATATACATGGTTTAGTGTACATATACATTTTGTTGCTATGGCAACTGAGACGTGTCAGAAGCAATGACATCCCAATAGCAATGAGCTCATCAAGTGCCCAGATTTTGGTTACATTCTCCAATAAATGGAATCAGGGCTTAGAGAAATGGCTGGTTCTAGAACTGTGACAGAAAACATACAAGAGGACTCCAGAGCATCTCAACATTCTAGAAAGATCATGCAATTCCTCTACATAGTATATCTAGTTTCAGTTGTTTCCTCCAGGATAGAACCAGCAAGAGCATTTGTTTCCTAGTCCCCAGAAAAAGAAGTAGGTTCCACACTCAAGCAATAGATCCGTGGACCCCTTCCTGCTTTCTACACTCTCTTTGGCAAGGATTTTCTCTCCTTTTTTTCCTGTCTGGGCAGTGTGACCTCACATTCCATCCTTCCCTGGCTCCATTCAGAAGCTCTCACTAAGACATCTGCTGAGGACAGCCCTCCGAATGTGTTTCAGATTTGGTAGTTGAACACTTGGATATCATCGTCTCATCACTGGCTGTATTCACAAGGGGAGTGAGGAACAGGACTCTCTGTCTTAAATTCAGATGAAAATAGCAGTATGTTGGGCAGAACCTGTGGGAGACTACAATAATGAGCCCCCTTGATTATAAATAAGTGCCTGGTAGTATTCTGTGCATTGAAGTCATGTCCGTATATAAACCATACCTACAAGGGGGAGAAGATTTCAATTCTAGGGCTCAAAGTCTATTGTAAACTGCATAAATGAAAATTCACTTTTTTTAAAAGATTTTATTTATTTATTTGACAGACAGAGATCACAAGTAGTCAGAGAGGCAGGCAGAGAGAGAGAAGGAAGCAGTCTCCCTGCTGATGCGGGGCTCGATCCCAGGACCCTGAGACCATGACCTGAGCCAAAGGCAGAGGCTTTAACCCACTGAGCTACCCAGGTGCCCTGCAAATTTACTTTTACCTATTTTTCCTACCTACTGGAAATGATTTATAACCACATGATTTGAGAGTTATTAGGTGTGAAATTTTTAATTCTTCATTTTGCAGATGAAGACACTGACGTAGAAAGCTGTCTGACCATTGCGCTGACATTATACAAAGATTTCATAAAAATGCCATTTATGCAAGAAAAAAACTTTATTGTAGCTGAGAAGAATTATGTAGTCTTTGTAAAGTCCTAATAAACATTGGCTTGAATAAAACTTTACATAGAGCCTTTGGATTAGAAGAGATCTAGAGTGATCTATAATTTCTCCACACTTAAGCAAGAAAACAGAGATATCTTCATCCTTCTCCTTATCCCTGTTTAACTACTGATTATAAAAACATGAATGGGATATTGAAGCTTTGTGACATATTTGGGATTTTCTAAGAGAAGATACTCCATAAAAGTCCATTCTTCCAAAAACAGGTACATTAAGGAATGATTCTTTATGTTGCAAATAAATCCTCTACCTCATAAAATTAATCAGTCCAAGGCTTACTCACATAACAGTCTATCTGGTGTATATAAAAATTATTTGCATCAAAAAATCCTAGGTAGGCTCTATGACATTGAGAAGGGAAGTACGCTAGTACCTGGGTATAAATGTAAATGTTAAGAAACTCATTAACCCGATAGGATGCAAATTCTCTCCTGATTTATTTATGTTTCCTTGAAGTTTAGCTATTTTTTGAGAAATTTTTGAGATGTTTGCTCAGCAAGTCCTATCCGTGCACTTGTTGGTCTGAGAAAAGACATAAAACTGGCGTTTCAACAGAGTGTATTCATGAGGCACAGAAGAAGCTGAAATCTGTGTTTTATTGTCAACAGAGTTAAGCAGATGTGTGATTTTTACTGCACAGAAACTCTTTCCTCAGATCCTTGCCATCAAACTGTCATGAGACCTATTTCATGCCATTGTGGGTCAAGACAATTACTGTTAAGTTTTTCCTGAACTTTGATGAACTAACCGTACTACAGACCTATCAAGTTACATGCATATCATCAGGGGCATTTCTCAAATATTTTGTACTTAAAAGAAGCTTCTAGAAGTCTAGAGGTTGATAGCAGAAGCTCAGTACTCTCTTAGACATCTCATTACCCTGCTATCTCTCAGAGACACAAATGGAGGTCTACTCTCCCAGGATCTGGGACAGATGAGGTCATGGGTAACAGGATCTGTCCCAGGTGAGGCGTTTCCTTGAGACTCTGGTGTGAAGATGATAAATGGGTATACTATCTGGCTTCAAGCAAATGACAAAGAACCTTCACAACTCATGAATGAATGTGTTCAGTTTTCTTACAGATCTTTACTCTTGACCCTGTAGATACATGGATAAAGGAAATTTACATTGTTTCTGACATTTCAAGATAAAAGTTCTGAGGATACTTTCTGTACCGAACTTCCTGCTTTTGTAGACAGATAGGGTGTGGTTTTCTAAAAATACAGAAGACTGGCATGTATGACCCAAACTTTCCACCACCCTCCTTCTCTATTATAAACAGTACGCACAGCCAGACCACAATGAAGTCACGTCACTTTGAGGTGACTATTTCTCCCGCTTTCTTAGCAGATTATAGGCATTATTATTTTTGGTTTTACTCTTCCTCAATTGCATTTACCTGTTTGGAGAGGGAAGGGGGACATTTTGAATACCTGTAACCAGGTCTGGGGCTGTAGGTCAGAAATGTGCTACTCCTCCCACCCCAGTCTGCAAACATCTGGCAGCCCAGATGGGAGTTATAACAACTCTTCATATTTTCATAACTGCATTATGGAAGATGTTTGCTGGTTTCCTCCTTGGTGAGTTTAATTCACACCAATACTTTAAGGAAGATTAGAAAAAGAAAAAAAAAAAAAGAGGAATGAAAGAAAACATTTATGACAGCCCGGAGCTGGGTTTTCATGCTTCCATTGAACAAAAAAATTCTGAGATAATTATAGCATATAACAGATATTTAAGGCTTATTTTGTAAATCAAATCAACTATGTATTATTTTCTGGGCTGACACTCAATATGCACCACAAAAATGCTATATTTTTAGCCCAGATATAGGTTTTATGTTTTTCCTCTAAAATGATTTTCATCAGCGTAGAGGTTTTGTAAAGCCAGCTGAAAATGAAACATGGGGGAGGTGCTTTTTTCTGTTCACTGTTCTCATTCAACCTCGCTTGAGATCCTGACATTAAGAGATGCCCTAGCTGTTACGTCACCAACCCTTTCTAACAGCTGCGCTAAGGAGTAATAGCCTTATTTTATTTCCTGCCTCTTCTCCGAGATGACTTTCTAGACTATTGTCCAGATTTGCACAAGGGAACGAGTCAGGGACTCCCGGACAGACTGTCAGCTCCTCACTGCAAACAGTCCTCAGGGGGTAAGCCCCGGAGTCACTGATCCAAAGCTGGACAAAGCCTAGAGTCACCAGGATAGTTCGGTCAATTTGCAGAGGTTAAGCAAAGGACAGAGTCAGGTCACACCTCAGGACTAATGATGTCACGTTCCTGAGGAATAGACCCCATCATGCGAGTGCTATATGCAGTAGGGTTTTTGTCCCTTTTATTGCTAAAGGTGTTCCTAAGCATCTGGAATAGTGTTTGGCACATAGTGGGAACTCAGCAAATATTTACTGATGAAAGAATAAGTGTCACCCCCAGCTTCTTGATCAAGATCATCTGCCAACCAGGGGTCATACTTGACTTTCTCCTGTGACCTTACATCACCGGGGTGGGCAGCATGAGTTAGCGAGAGAAGCACTCAGATCTGCTTCATGATGGTTCTTTATCTCAACCAGGTAACTTTATGGCTCTATTTCCAAGACCAAATAACTGAGGGTCTCAGCTTTCTCATCTGTAAACGAAGATAATATTGGACCTACCTATTTCATAGGGTTTACTGCATATCAAAGTAGATGTGTATGGTAAACCCTAAGTGTTATAGAAATACTATTGCTAGCAACAGATGGACCGAGATGTGGCCATTCTATTCACAGAGATGTTGGCTGCAGGAGAGTTGAGGCAGGAACTCTGTGGCAAAAGCAACTACTCCTACGTGATGAAGGGTGCTGGCCAAGGACATGCTGGGAACCGTGACCCGGATTCCTCCTGCGCTGACCTAGCATGGCAGAAGCCAGGGAAACTAATGCAACCCAAAGCTTTTTGGGGAGCTGCCCGCGAGAAGCGGAAGGAAAACAGTGAACTTAGAGGAGGCGTTGACCCAGGAACAGCCCACCGGGCCCCACCATGCCCAAACCTCATGTTACCTGGAGTGTTTGACTTACATTTTTTATTTTAAGAATCCTCCCTTTGAAATATGAGAATAATTTATGGAAAGGTACAAAATGTCCAATCACTCCCATTCTATCGTAAAGTAGTTTTATGCCTTCGCTGGCCTCTCTATATCTAGCACAGAAAGGTGGAAAGGGTGAATATGCAGTTCGGTAGGATATGGTGGGGGACAAAAAAGTTACATAACCAAGATGAGGAAGCCAGGGGCAACTTTCTTCAAATAGACAGTTGCTCCAGTGGGGAGAGATGTGAAGCTTCAAGGACACCTGGGCCCCGGACTCAGGGATACTCAGGGATACCAGGGGGCAGAAGAGACTTCCGAGGAAGAGAAAAAGCAGTTTCTTGTCCCTGCTCCCCCCTATCTTCCTTAGGACCTGTTGTGAATCAGGAGGGAAGGTAAAAGGCTCTTCCTTCTTCCTCTCATTTCACTTCCTGTTCCTGAGATCACAGCCCAGATGGATAGGATTAGTAACATTTGTAAGTGGCCTTTCCTTTTTTTAACTAAAACATTCAGAATAAATAACATTTCCAATGGCTCAAAATTCAAAAGGCACAAGAGACACCTCCAGAAAGCCACATTCAGTGGACCGGGGATCCTTCTGGAGCCGAGTAATCCAATACAAACAAGCCTGCATCTCACACAGACTTTCTCTTTTCCTTAGGCTGCTCTTTTTAATGTTCAGGAACATTAAATTAAATTGGCTTTGGGGCCTGCCTGGGAATCTGACAACCATTTATAACATCTTTTTTTTTTTTTTTCCCCTGAGAGAAACTGTGTTCTCAGATCCACATAATCGACCCAAAGGTAAATTTCTAGAACCAAGCAAATTCGTAAGTTGGAGACTTCCTGTTTTGATCTATATTAAGCAGTGCTGAATAAGCAGAGATACGAAGAAGGAGGAGGTGAAAAGTGAAAACTGCCGGTCTATGCTAGATTCAAGTTTGCCGTGATTTTTTTTTCCTCCCCAAAATATCTACAAGATGGGCTTTTTAGAAGCCGACATTTATTGGGCCAAGGGTTGACAAGAAGTGAGAGCAGGAAGAAACCTTCTTGTATTATCAAAATGCTCCTTCCTTGGGCTGAACAGAAGAGATCTCCATGCAAGGGGTTCTAAGGCTGTCCTCAAAAACCCCTTCCAACTGGCTCACAGCTGTCAACAGTTTCTGCATCCATGGATGGAAATCCATTAATGCCAGGCTCTCATATGGGAAATACCTTAATAAAATAAGGAGCCGAGTGTACGCATCTTGCTTCATGTCACTAGCTGGTATCTTCCAGGATGAAGTTCATGTTGATTGTTTCTATGTGACAAAGTCATGCAAGCGTGGGTGTGTGGATAATCATTTCCAGAAACATCAAGGATCACATTATGTCGGCAAACAATCCAGTGTGCCCAGGTGGAAAATGTCTCATCCTGGGGGACATTGTGGTAACTCACTACACTTCACCTACACAAATAACCACAGGTTTATTACAAAGTCTGTGTATGGACTTAATAAATGCCATTGGAAGGATAAACATTAAGATTTCTTGCCAATAAGAGGAAGTAGTTCAACAATAAAAGGGAAGTAAGTAAATTCCCCCTAAAATTTGTTTGGACCTAAAAATTCAACTCTTCCTTTCTTGACCCAAACCTGTAACTCAGTTTTTGCTGAAAAACAAATCAAACAAACAAAAAAAGAACATTGTTATTGGTATCATGGATGGATAGTTGTGTGCATAATTTTCTGTCCTAGCAAATTTCTTGAAGGCAGAACTGCTACATCTCTCAGACAGAGACACAGAGAAAAAACAGATACAGGACATTCACTTACATTTGAATTTCATACCAGGTCATTCTCATTATTTTACCTTCCACCATACTTGGAAAATGGATTGCACATGGTAACGTTCTCCAAAGTTGTCTGTTAAACTGAAAGAGGGGCACCTGGGTGGCCCAGTGGGTTAAAGCCTCTGCCTTCAGCTCAGGTCATGATCTCAGGGTCCTGGGATCAAGCCCCGCATTGGGCTCCCTGCTCAATGGGGAGCCTGCTTCCATCTCTCTCTCTCTACCTGCTTCTCTGCCTGCTTGTAATCTCTTGTCAAATAAATAAATAAAATCTTTAAAAAAAAAACAAACTGAAAGAGTGATCATGTCAACATGTCAATTTATCATTATTATTATTAAATGTTATTATTGATTTTATTAGCAGTAACTAGGTGCTAAGCTAAGCACTTTTCTAGGGGCTTTTCTAGGGGCTTTACCTTATTTAATAAGCAGATGAATAATAAATATTAAAAAACAGTTTTCTCTTTAAAATTTTAGATCTCTATGCTACCTTTTTTTTAAGATTTTATTTATTTATTTGACAGAGATCACAAGTAGGCAGAGAGGCAGGCAGAGAGAGAGGGGGAAGCAGGCTCCCCGCTGAGCAGAGAGCCCGATGCAGGGCTTGATCCCAGGACCCTGAGATCATGACCTGAGCTGAAGGCAGAGGCTTAACCCACTGAGCCACACAGGTGCCCCTAGATCTCTATGCTATCTTTATTCACAGGGTCAACATGATCTGAATTTGATTGCTATCAGAGTAAAGTTTTATTTATATAACATTTCTTTGATTATGAAAGTAGTACATATCAAGTAAAATAAATAGGACAATACAAAAAAGTACAAAAAAGATAATAAAAAGGTAACCCCCATTAACATTTCCACTAGATGCATATTTTGAATCCCAGAGATAATGAGCTGCAATTTCTGTTCATTGTATCAAAATAACATCCCAGTCCCCAGTCTTCCTCTATCCTGTCATTCTCCTTTTTTTATGCCTGTCATTGCATTGATCAGTATCTACGATTATTTAGCTTTCATTTCTTCTCTGTCTCCTGCTACTAGAATTGAACCCCATACATCCCAGGAGCTGGGTATACAGTTGATGTTCAAAAAGTGTTTATTAAATGAATTTATATACCTCCTCTGTTGTGTATAGGTTCACTATGATCAGTTTAGTATGATACCTTACAGCATTGTGTTTTTGGCATATGCACAGCCTCTGAAATTATTTTACTGAAGATTACTTAGCTCAACATTGAGAAAAGTTAGAATGTTACCTAAAACTGGATGACCACGATATCCAAAAAACTCTGTAGAGATAAAAGTAGTTCTAATAATGCTGCAAAACATGTTCTCAGAAGTGCCAGTGAGGTCTTGTTCATTTAGGATTTTAATGGATTAATCCTTTCCCTCCTGAGAATATCATGGGCCAAAACTTGACAATGCAAATCTTTAGTGAGAACCTATTTAACAAGGTTGATAGAAAGTGTCATCTTCATGTGCCCTATAAAGCCAAAGTTCTGATATTTCTCCCACATGTTTATTGGATAGGACACATTGTTAGGTATGAAGAATTCAATATGCCAAAGGAATTCAGAATACTAAGGGAACATATAAGTAGGAGCATCTGCTTAACAATAATTTGTTTCTGGAAAAATTCCTTATCATGGCCCTAAGACACATCAGGACCCCAAAAAGGGGCCTGGTTTGGCATATGGATTTTCTTTTTCTTTCAATGAAATTTAATCTCTTCATATATATTACCACAACATGGTTATGAAGCAGATAAAAAAGAGGCTAGTATCGCTCCCATACTACAGAATGGGAAGCCTCTAACCCAATCAATGTTTCTTAAGTGTCTTTTGCTTGCCCAGTTCTTTTTTTTTTTTTTTTAAGATTTCATCCATTCATTTGACAGAGAGAGATCACAAGCAGGCAGAGAGGCAGGCAGAGAGAGAGAGGGAAGCAGGCTCCCCACTGAGCAGAGAGCCCTATGTGGGGCTCGATCCCAGGACCCTGAAATCATGACCTAAGCTGAAGGCAGAGGCTTAACCCACCGAGCCACCCAGGCACCCCTGCTTGCCCAATTCTATGCTAAGTAAAATGTGCCTAAGAGGGAGTTTGGTTTAAAGGAGCTTTAGATAGAGTTTGGGAGATAAAATGAAATGGCTCAGACAACTAGAAAAAGAGAGCTAACCAAGTGGCACTCACTAATTATGGATGTCCGAGTTTGGAGATGGGAGAGGAGGATATGGAGAACACGGAGAAGTGACATTTACAAAGATGGAGGGGAGATGGGAAGGTAACAAGTGCAATGACCATTACAATATCATGTTGATCGCGTGTTTGCTATTGGCAGGTACTACTCTAAATGTTTTGCATAAACTCACTTAAAGTCCCTACCAACCCTATGAAGTTGATTCTATTATGATCCTCATTTTGCAGATAAGGAAACTGTGAGCTGCAGGGTGGAAAAGTTGCAAAGTCACGAAGCTGGTAGGATTAGGGAGAGACTGACACAAGCTCATCATGAACCTGGTCTGGAAATTGGGACACACTAGCCCAGCAGGAGAAAAGATTCTAGTTGAGAATTTTGAGAACAAAGCCATCCAAGTTATGCAAAACTTTGAGTTTTAGTTTGTAGTTCTTACAGTCTTTGGATTCAGGACCCCTTTATAACTTGGCGATTGAAAACCCCAAAGAGCTTTTGCTATTGGGTTATATTTATTGATATGTAACATATAGAAATTAAAACTGGGAAATTTTTTAAACATTAAAATGTTTAATATTAAAATATTAAATGACAATAATGAACCCATTACCTACAAAATAAATAGCTTTTATGAAGAACATCTCTATTTTCCAAAATAAAAAAAGATCTAATGAGAAGGGTGACATTATTTTACATGTTTACAAATTTCTTTCATGCCTATCAGTAGAATAGAAGGCAGTTGGATTCTAATATCTGCTTCTGCATATAATCTTTCTTGTTATGTTGTTTTTGTTGAAGCCTATGAAGTAAGCCTATCTCCACATATCTGTACATGTGGTCGGGAAAGGGAAGAGTAATTTTTTTAAGTTTATTTATTTTTAAGTAATCTCCACACCCAACATGGGGCTCGGACTCATGACCCCAAGATCAAGAGTACATGCTCTCCCAGCTGGGCCAGGAATCCCAAGGGAGGAATATCTTAATAGCGTTTTCAGATAATTGTGGATAATCTCTGATACCACCCTAAAACTTGAAAATTTATTGTTTCTTTACCTCTCCTCTGTCTAGATGTTTATAACCAGAAAAATTAATCTCATTTACATGTCCAACATGAAGAGATTTAGTACTAGTATCAAAATACAGAAAACCTCACCCTAAGAAATTCCTTCATGCCCCTTTGCATTTCCCTCCCCCTCTTCCTAGCTTCATGCAACCAGTGATCTGCCTTCTGTCCCTACAGTTGGTCATTTCTAGAATTTCACATTAATGGGATCATTCATAGCCTTTTATCTTTGCTTTCTTTCATTAACCATAATATTTTTGAGATTTATTCATGTTGTGTGTATTACTACATTTTTCCTTTTTATTGCCCAGTAATATTCTATTGTATATATATACAATACTTTATTTATATATTCACCAACTGTTAAATATTTGGGCTGCTTCCAGTTTGGGGCTATACACAGTAACACTGCTATGAACATTTACATATACATTTTTAGGCAGATGTGTATTTTTATTTCTCTTAGGTAAATATCTGTGGGCAGAACTGCTCGATCAAATTATCATAAATATATGTTTAATTTTATAAGTCACTGACATTCTTTTTTCAAAGTAGCTGCACCATTTAGCATTCCAACCCCAATTACATGAGAGTTCCAGTTGCTCCACATCCTTACCAAGGCCTGGCATGGGCGATTTTCATTACTTTACCCATGCTGGTAGATCTGTAGTGGTTTCTCATTATGGCTTTTAGTTTGCATTTCTCGTATGACTAGTGATATTGAACATGTTCACATATGCTTACTGACTCTCTTTTTTTGTGTGAAGTTTCTATGCCATTCTTTTGTTCTTTTTAAATTAGGTATTTTATTATTGAGTTCTTAGAGTTTTTTTAGATATTCTGGATACAAAGGATTTTTTGGATGTATATATTGTAAACATATTTTTCCCAGTTTGTGAATTTACTTTTAGGTTCCTTAATTACATCTTCCAAAGAGCAGAAATTTGTAATTTTGTATTTGTTTTTGGTATCCAGTTTAATATCTATTTTTTTGTCCACTTTAAGAAATCTTGGCCTAACTCAACATTCACTAAGATTTTCTTATATATTTTTCCAGAAGTTTAATCATTTCATAACCTACATTTAGCTCCATGACCGGTTTTAAGTTTTGTGTATGGTGTGAGAAAATGGTTAGGTTTTATTTTGTTTTTATGCATTTATCCACTTATTCCTGCACTATTTATTGAAGAGAACATTTTCTTTAATGAATTACCTTGGTATTTTTGATGAAAATTGATTGACCATGTAACTGTGGAACTAGTTCCAGATTCTTTAGTCTGTTCCTTGATCTATTTTTACATAGTGCCTAATTGTGTTCATGATTTTAGCTTTGTGATAAGTCACAAAATCAGGTAGGAGTCCTCCACTTCTGGTCTTCTATATCTAAATTGTTTTAGCTATCTTAGGGCCTTTGATTTTTCATACAAAGCTTATAATAAACATAATAATTTCTTTTTAAAACCTATTAGGATTTGGTTGGGACTTCATAAAATCTGTAGATCAATTTGGGGAGGTTTGCCATTATAACAACATTGACTCTTTCAACCTAGGCGTCAATATACTATAGTCTGCAGACCAAATCTAGCCTATTCTTGTATTCCCTCAAGCTAAGAATGGTTATTACATTTTGGAAGGGTCGTTTAAAAAAAAGAAAAGAAAAACCCTCCCTATGACCCACAATTGCACTACTGGGTATTTACTCCAAAGATACAAATGTACTGATCCAAAGGTGCATGTGCACCCCAGTGTTTATAGAAGCAATGTCCACAATGGCCAAACTATGGAAAACGCCTAGATGTCCATCAACAGATGAATGAATAAAGAAGATGTGGTGTGTGTATATATATATATGTATATATACACACAATGGAATATTATGCAGCCATCAAAAACCCCGAAATCTCGCCATTTGCAACAATGTGGATGGAACTAGAGGGTATTATGCTAAGTGAAATAAGTCAATCAGAGAGGTAAAATTATCATATGATCTCATTGATTTGAGGAATTTGAGAAACAAGACAGAGGATCATAGGGGAAGGGAGGGAAAAATGAAACAAGGTGAAACTAGAGAGGGAGATAAACCTTAAGACTCAGGAAATAAACTGAGGTTTGCTGGAGTGGAGGGGGGTGGGAGGGATGGGGTGGCTGGGTTATGGACATTGGGGAAGGTATGTGCTATGGTAAGTGAATTGTGTAAGACTGTTAAATCACAGACTTGTACCCCTGAAACAAATAATACGTTATATGTTAATTAGAAAACAAAACAAAACAAAAAGGAATAGTCCACAGTGACCTATGTGCCCTGGAAAGCCACCAATATTTACTGTCTGGCCCTTTATAGAAAAAGTTTGTCAACCTCTATTCTAACTTTTTAATATGGCACATCTGTCCATTTATTTAAGTTGTTTAATTTCCCTTCAAAATGTTTTGTAGTTTTCAGTGCCTGGGTCTTACACATCTTTCACCAAATCTAACCCTAAGTATTTCTCATTGTGGACCACCCTTTAAGAACCATTGCCACAAGCAGTGGGGGGCAGAGGACACTAATAGTTGGCTTTTTTTTTTTTTTTACAAAGTCAGATTAAATGCTGAAAAATACCCAAGTATTATTTTAAAGATACGGTGAAAGGACCCACAGAGGCTAGAAGCTGGGAAAATGAGAGGAATCCGCCCTGTGTAACATGAGAGGGGCTCGAGACACGGGTTAGAGTGAGGGAGAGAAAAGCGAGTAAATTCAAAAAACATTTCAAAGGGAGGAAAAGCAGGATTGGTAATGGGTTGGATAAAGAGGATGAAAGGAGGGGGAGAGTCAAAGACAACTTGAAGGTTTCTAGCCTGTGATGTTAAACGGCTCGCCCACGGTGATTTTTATTTGCTTTACTTTTATCATCTGGATGCACAAATGGGATTTTCCCACATCTAGCTATTGTAGCTCCCTACATTCAGATTTACCATTGAAATTACCTGCTATCTCTTCACACCCTGTTAGTGAACAGGTAGTATTTTGATGGATGTTATATGATCAGAGAAATCCCGGGTCCTGGTGGCATGTGGAACATCACTCTCTCTAAATCCTTGTTCTAATTAATTACTCCTTAATATTCAAAATCGTTCTTAGCCATGTGGTAACCCAAGAGAACATTACTTTTCCCACCTTGTTTGTTCGGAAATCATCAGTCCTTGAAGATATTTATATTATTTATGACATTTAAATTTTTTTTTCCTCCATTTTCCCTCCTTGGGCTTTCTTTTGAAGTCACACTATTCAACCTCCTTAAAAATATTTCTGTGTGTTTAGTTAACAAAAGCTCCTGTAAGTTGAATCCATGCTGGGAAAAGGTTCAGGTAAGCTCTCTATATAAGCTTACAGACAATTGTGTAAATCTTCAGCCATTAAAGAGAAAGGAGAAAAAAGCCACCCTCATTACACTGCTGTCATTTACTCTTCATCTCCTGTCCTCTTTAGCAGCATTAAGATGGGATGTAAATTTGCCAGTTAATGCTGTTAGAAAATGGATGGTTCAAGAAGGGCAGGAATTAGAGATCAGTATTAGGTGCAGATAAGCTCCTTTCCCTCTGCAGTGGCGGCTGTTTAACATTCATGGGAAAATCATCATCAAACAGCGTTATCACAGTTCTGTTGATGGCTGAGGAACTTCATCACTATGATAATTTTTTTTATAGCTGTGAGCCAAAAAGCTCCCTTTTATTTCTGCTGTCTAGAGCTGTGATAGAAGCTTGTTTGTATGGGGAGGAGAGAGCCAACCCTGGGCTCCCGGGCTGGGTTTGATTTCTTCTCCCTCCTCCCCAGCTCTCTCCTTGTGCATGTTGCTCTAAACAGTCCTACTGATAAATATATATATATATATATATATATATATATATATATGCACACACACATACACATGGAAGTCCTCCAACAATCCTTCAAAGCATAACAGATATTTTTATGATCAGTAATTCAAAGTTTGACAAGTGATGCTGTTCTGTAATGAAACTGTCATCCGTTTTATTGTAAGCAAAATGCTAACTTGATAAATGGAACGGGAGGGGAAGAGAGCAGAGGGCTGGGAGCAGCCCAGTGGCGGGAAAGCAAGCCTGACTCTGAATACCTGGAAAGCAAACTATTCAAAACCGTCGGAGGATCCCTCAATAGCACATTTCTTATCCACAGGCTGAGTCCTCAAAGCTCCTCGCCCGCAATTATCCCTTTTTGAGGCTCAAGCAAAGCAGGCTAGAGATGGGGTCTCCCGTAGCCTTTTCTTGGCTCCGTTCTATTTTTGTGTTTGGAGTGTTTGGGGGACAACACCGGTTGTGTTATTCTAAACTTACTGAGTTTGCTGGAGAACACACGATCTTCGCACTTGATGTTTCCCTGACATGTTTAGACGGCTTCGTGCGTATGGGAGATAAAAGTCGGGGTTGTCACTTGCCACATAGAGAGGGCAAAAATGTGAGTTGTATTCTTTGGGAGGTAGATAAGGAAACTCTTCAAAGAAAATTTGAATTTATTAAGGTGCTGAAGCTGATGCCTCTTTGCAGCTTTGACCTCATTTTTGGAAGCTTAACTGCTCTAAGTGACTTCCTCCGCCTTTTGGGATAATGCTAGAAAGCGTGGGGCTGGAAAGCAGTTTTGTAGTCGGACAGAAAGGGACTGTAACTTAAATCGTGGGAATTTGAATTCAGGATTGATGTAACTACTTCAGTAATTGACTTTCGATGCCCCCCACTCCTTCGCTTTCTTTCCCCGAGAGCAGACTGCCAGGCCTACCATGATGGGCTGGATGATGCTTGAAGCTTAGAGATAACGACTTTTGTCCACCGGGCTCAGCGTAAAGGACCAAACTCATTTCCCACAAGACTAGAGTTTGAATCCAGTTAGGATCCTGGAGGTGAAAGGCTGGCGCCTTATCACTTAAGTACAGCTATTTAAACATGAGTTTAAAAGAGATACTGCAGGATGGAGGGACAGTGTTGTTTCTATAAGGATAATCTTGGGGAAAGCTGCCTGACTATTCCCTGAAGATCAGATAGCCCTCTCCATCCCCTAATAGCTTTGCCCACCTCTGACTTCTCAAGATCAAGAGCCAAAAGATGCTTCCTCACTCCAAGATGTTCTGTCCCATGCTTTTCTTTTTTTTTTTTTTAAGATTTTATTTATTTATATGAGGGGGAGGAGCAGAGGGAGAAGGAGAGGGACAAGCAGACCCACCACTAACTGCAGAGCCAGAAGCAGGCTCAGTCCCAGGACCCTGAGATTATGACCTAAAGCCAAAGTCCAATGCTTAACTGACTGAGCCACCCAGGCTCTCCCATTCCATGTTTCTTAAATAGAAAGGGAGAGATTGATTCAAGGACGTGTTTAATTTCCATAAGCCCTCTGCTTCTTGAGATGACTATATAGGTTTAACTCTTTACTGTGTGAGCTTCTCTTCATTGGTGAAACATAATCCCAGGGGCCCTTACAAGGGAGCTGAAGTAGTTACATCAATCCTGAATTCAAATTCCCACCATCTATTTAAATAGTTAAATAATAGCTAAAATAGTTCGTCTCATAAGAATTTCACTTCAGCTTTACTATACATATCTGTGTGTGTGGGTACACATGTGTGTGGGTGTGCGTGTGTGTGTGCATGTGTGTGCATGCAATGCACATGCCTTTGGCAAACCTATAGGATGGGTCGGTCTGGGTGCCAACCCAAGTTCATATAAATTTTTATTTTTTCAGATTTCTTGTGGCTCTCAGGACTTCCACTGGAAAGTGCAAAATTTATCTTACTCCATCAGAGTTTTGCCAATTAATAAATAAGAATAATAGGGCTCATTGTTTTCATTGATACTCTCTATCAATAGATACTCTCTATTGGATATGTCTGATACGCATTCTTCTTGTCTGAAGCACACAGTCCAGGGACGGCCCCTATCCTGCCCTCTAATGTCTACTCAGTGAGTGACGCCCCTCTGGGAACCCCCTCTCTCCACAGAGGCTATCACAGCCAAAAGGAATTCCCAGTCTGTCTTCTCTCGGTTAATGGAACCCCCACAGCAATTGCCACTGCTCTTTGCTAATTTATCATCTGTCTCTCTCCACTCTAATGGAAGCTCCATGAGGGCAAGTGTGTGTGTCTTTTCTTTCTTGGTTTCTTTTGTTGTTGTTGTTGCTTTCTCCTGCTGTGTCTCCAGTGCCTAGACCAGTTTGACGTGTGGGACGTGTTCAAGAGATATTTGAGGAATGAACGTACTCTTGTCTGGAGCTGAAGCAGGAGGAGCTTCACAGCATGACAGCAGGAACGCAAGGGGGTAGACCGGGCTGGTCAAGAAATGCCGGGGGAGCAGAAGGGATCAAGAAAGCCCTTTGTTTCCCAGCTACTTGAAAGAAAGATGGACATTTGTTCAATTCTGAAGCTAGGTCTAGAGAAGCAGATCCACATAGAAATAAGTTTGGCAGTCTTTTATAATAGTACAACTGAGGAGAGAAAACCAGAGTGGGAATGGAGGAAGTTTCTTGTTACCAAGAATTGCAGGAAATAATGTTTATTGCCAATGGCCCTTTCTAGCCTGTTCTTCCTGTGGAAACACAGGTAATCAATTCTCCATGTTGATTACAGAGGCTGTACAACTCTAAGCCACAAGTCATAAGGGACCTTCACTCAAAGTAGATGAAGAAAGGGCTCCTGAGGAGGCCAGCAAGAAGGAGCAGCGGCACCAGAAACCCCAGGAGACGTCGGGGCCATCATCCTGTCAACCTACCAGAAGCTTGGGCACAGAACATACGACCCACATAGAGAAGGCGGACTACATCCAGCAGCCACGCAAGCACACATTCTCTAGTTTAATTCCTTTTATGCTAACAAGTACACAAAATGGCCTCAAGTTCATAAGGACAAAACACAACGATGGTAATTTCATCTGACTTGTTTGCCAAGACCTCAGCAAGTTTCTAGTCTCTACCCCCTGCACCCAACCCTCCCATCTACCTCATTATCTTGAATTAGCCTTATTTTTGTTGGAAATACAAAAAAAATTAACCTTTTAGTAACTAGAACCCATTACAGGGGCATCTGGTGTTCACAGTATGTAGGTTATGACTCAGTTACTAATTACAGTAATTTTTACCTAATTTTGACTTTGGAGCTAAAATAGTTCGTCTCATAAGAATTTCACTTCAGCTTTACTATACATATCTGTGCATGTGAGTGCACATGTGTGTGGGTGTGCGTGCAATGCACATGCCTTCGGCAAACCTATAGGATGGGTCAGTTTGGGTGCCAACCCAAGTTCATATAAATTTTTATTTTTTCAGATTTCTTTTGGCTCTCAGGACTTCCACTGGAAAGTGCAAAATTTATCTTACTCCATCAGAGTTTTGCCAATTAATAAATAAGAATAATAGGGCTCATTGTTTTCATTGATACTCTCTATTATGGTGTGGGGCATCCCGCCTGAATCTGTCTGTCAGCCTTCTGAATCAGCTCAAAATCAGAAAATACCTTATAACACAGAAACCACCCTTCTATCTCAGGGGTACAGGCAGGGAAACAGGTGATTCTGACAGGAATGGCTGGTCGCACTTCAGGCCAAAACCCACTTTCCAGAATGCAATGCTAAATGAACTTCTTCACCTGCTTCCTCCACTATGCGTTTTTTTTTTTTTTTTTTTTTTAGGAAGAGTCTCGGCATCAAGAGGTCGTAGGAGTGTGTACCTGGTTTTTCGCCACAGGGTTCTGTTCCATCTGCCGTCTAATAGGTATTAACAAAATGAGCTCAGCGGCTCCCCTGATGTTATAGGATCATTGCGCATCCCCGCCTACACACACACACACACACACACACACACACACACACACCCAATGATACTGCTGAAGGAACGCCTTGTAGGAATCTATTTTCTTCGTAGAAGCAATGGATTTGTTCTGGTCCATTTATACTCTCTCCCCCTCCATTGACCCAGCACAGAGCCGTGAGCTGGGTGACAGGCAGCTGGTGGCCAACAACAAATTAGTCAACCCCATTTTAGGGTCAGCCCCTGAACGCCGGTGCTAAGTCAACTAGCCCCAGACCCCAGGGGCCACCCAGTGACGACACGCGAAACTACGCATCTCAGAGCTGTTGCCCCCCCCCCCACCTGTTACCTACAGGAGACGGTATGAGGTTTTCTGCCCTTCACACCGCACCTCATTAGTCGCAGACCAGCCGGGCCGTGAGAAAACATCAGAACCTATCTGTCGCCTCCAACAATTCACCCAACAGATCCTCCATTTCCTTTGTTACGCTCTGAATATTCTGCAGCTTCTCCAGTTTTATTAAGAAGCCTTTCCTTTGGTTTCCCTTTGTTCTTCTCATCTAATCTCTTAATGGAAGTTGCTAATTAAATTCCTATAGCCATTTTTTTTTACAGTGTTTTGAATAGCAAAGTCTGTCAACTGCAGAAAGTGTATATTCTTATCAACACGCCTGTTGCCTGGAGGAGTGAGGGCCTCGCTGACAGATGGCTGCCGAGGAAGGCCCAGCAGGCCTCACATCTGCAACACCTGTCCGCAGCAGCGCACAAGAGAGCAGGGCTGCACAGAAGGGCCTGTTTGGGTTTAGTAAATAGAATCCAGGTTGCTAGAGTGTTTCCGTGAATCTCAAGTGGAACTTGGCAAGTCTAAGCCAAGTGTTCTGGGCACGAACTTGTTTTTAAGCATTCTTTGATGCTGTCACAGTCACATATCCCTTTAAATTTCACAGTCACTCACAATCACATATCCCTTTAAATTTCAGTAGGATCCGCTCTCTAGAGGAAAGTTTCAAAGCAGCCTGACAGTGCATGACATGTTATGTCAACCATCTTTTATGGGACACAATGTCACAAGTCATCAAACTGAGTCCCGTTAAATTACTTGTTGCTGCTGTCCAGTAGAAAGTTTCAAGGCCTTTACAAACAATGTGGCATGGAAATTAAAGATGCGCATGCTTTCCCTAAAACGAATCCCACTTTGACTCACATACAGGTGGCTAGCTTGATGATAACTTACAGTTGTGAGGGGCTAACGGAAGGGTGATCCACCAACACAGAAATCAGTGCCAAACCAGTCCCTGTGAGGAGACATTTGTCCTTATCAAGTGTTGGTACCTGCCTCAAGTGAAAATCCATTGGTTCTCTCAACACGGACTTTGTCCATGCACAGCAGGTGCCAAGTACTGGGCATGGGAAATAAGGTACTTGTCATAAGCTGGCTCAAAATAATAGGCGAAGGGGCGCCTGGGTGGCCTCAGTCATTAAGTGTCTGCCTTCGGTTTGGGTCGTGATCCCAGGGTCCTGGGATCAAGCCCCACATTCAGGCTCCCTGCTCTGCAGGGAGTCTGCTTCTCCCTCTCCCTCTGCTCCTGCTTGTGTTCCCTCTCTCACTGTGTCTCTCTATCAAATAAATAAAATCTTAAAAAAAAAAAAATAGCAGGCTAAGCACACACGTCTATGCCATCCCAGACCACACACCACAAGTCAGAGGTGGGATGTGTGTGTGTGTGTGTGTATCTTCATAAACAGTGCTGAAAAATAACAAAGGCTAACCAAGGACCTTGCAGAATTTCCAAAAAATAGAAAGAAGAGATCAAATAAAAGGGAAAATAAACCTAGGCCCACCAAAAACTACAGCTCCAGAGGGGAAGAATTTCCACTGCCATAGAAGCAATTCTGCAAGAGCTCCGAGTACAGAGGCAAAGGACAGAGGGACTAAGAGTTGCTGGTCTGCTTGAAACTTAACCGGGGATTTTCTCCATGCATCTAAGAAGTACTTCCGTGTGTACACCAGTATGTGTGAGTGACGGGGGGCCTCGCTGCCTGACTCACGGCAGTGAAAAACCTGATGGTCCATCAGCAGGCGAATGGGCCACTGTGACATTCTGCAGATCACTGCATACTGACATGAAAATGTCTCCAAGACATGACATTAAAGGAGAAAGCAAGTTGTCGAAAGACACAGAGTAAAACTAAAGATTAAATAGGTAGACAAGTTAGATAGATGATGGATGGATGGATGGACAGAGGGACAGAGAGACAGATAGATAGCAAGAGTACATGTTTGTGAAGGCCAAGATAAAAGTCTGGAAGGAGACTTGCCCAATGGTTTTTAGAATGTACCTTCAGGAGAAGGTAGAGTTCAGGTGATGGCACAGTTCAGGTAAGGGGGATGGGCACTGTATCATGTTCATGTAGTGCCTGAAAAACTCTTATGAGGTCATGTTCATGTGTCATGTATATGATTATAGACACATAGAACAAAACAGGATGGCCAAAACACAGGTACGGCCCCCAACTTGAAAAGCTTACATGGGTGTGGTGAAAAAATAATGAATACTGTTATGCTGAAAATAAATAAATTTAATTAAAAAAAATCTTACATGGAAGATAAAGGCAGGGAGGAAAAATATGATTGGCATTTCACTGAAACAGGTGCTTTGATAGAGAAATTTCATGGTGGTTTGGCAACCTCCCCCAAAAGGCACATAACCCAGTCTAAATCACCGAGGGCTTCCCCAGAGCAGTGGTGCCTAAAGTGAACTCTGAAGGGAGGGTAGCCCTGCTCAGATGGACAAGAGCCCCCTGGGCAGGGAGGGTCCGTGTCAGGGCAGCCCATGTTCCTCCCAGGTCTGCTGGGCAACAAAGCGTCCAGCCTCTCACTTGAAGAAGCGGGGTGTCCCAGCTGCAGACCTGAGGGTGAGGAGCCATGGGGGGGGGAAGAGCCCCTCCAACTAATTCTTCCCTCCCACTCTCCCTTCTTCCAGTAAGAACCTGGGAGTTAGGAGAATTGGTCAATTGTGTGGAAGAAACTATGAAAAAGCTCTCTAAAGGTGGGCCACCAGTCAGAGCTCTTCCCTCACAGTCTGGCCTGTCAACCACCCCCACGACACCCTCACTCTTTCCCCGCTGACCAGGTATCCAGATGTTCCTTGCAGGTGGCCAAGCAGACACAGATAACAACGAGAGAGCGGGCGTTCCTTTCTCCCTCCATTTTCCCTGCCTTCCACAGACATCAGCCAATATGAGCCCCCTCCGGAAACCTTCACCTCCTGAGGTCTAAAACCTTTCTGAAAATGTATAAGTGGGGGCGCCTGGCCAGCTCAGTCAGACAGCATGTGACTCTCGATCTCGCGAGTTACACGTTCAAGCCCCATGTTGAGTGTAGAGCTTAGGTTAAAAGAAAATTCGCAAGTGGACCAGTCGTTCCTTCAAGTCATGTGGACTCGACGTGATGAGTGTGGAGTCGCCAGGCTGCAGTGGGAGAGGAAAACCCTCAGTGAGGCAGGAGATAAATTGTTCTCCCTGGAAGCAGTAGCTCACCCTTGCTCAGAAACATGACGACTTTCCTATGTGTTGCTCTTTCTTGAGTCAAATCCTGGAATCCAAGGAGAAAGGTTGTGGCTCTCTGGGCCTGGAATGGCCCTGGGGAAAACACACAGCCTGAGCCTGGGCCCCCTCAAGAGAAAATGTGGAGAAGCCTCACCAGCAGTCAGATTCTTAGGGCTGCCGTCGCAAGTTGCCACAAACCAGCGGTTTAAGATGAGGGTGACTTATTCTCCCCAAGTTGTGGAGGCCACAAGTCCTAAGCCAAGGTGTCTCCTCCGTACTCAGCACCTTCTTGATTGTGTCCCAGCTCGTCCTAATTCTAGGGCAGAATGCTTCCCTGTGTCTTTCAGCCTCTGGGGGCTCTGGACGTTCTTGGCTTGTGGCTACATTGCTTCAGTCCCTGCCTCTGTCTTCATCTTGCCTTCCCTCTGCTGTTCGTGTCTTCTCCTTTTCTGTCTCTTATAAGGACATATGTCATTGGATTTGGAGGCCAATTAGATAATCCAGGATGATCTCATCTCAAGATCCTTAGCTTAATTATCTCTGCAAAGACTCTTTTTCTAAATAAAGTCACAGTCATAGGTTCTGGGGGTTATCATGTGGACATATTGGGGGGGACATAATTCAACCTACTACAGATGCCCAGTCAGCTTCCTTGGTTTTCCCAAATCCTTTGTTCTCTATTGTTTCCACCAGGTTTGAAGTCAATCTTAAACCTACCACGTGGCTTGCCACCTAGCTAGAATGTTGTTTTGGGTAGAAAGGGAATGGTGGAGATAATACATAGTGTGGTTTTACAGATGAGATTCAGTATCCTCCTTATTTTGACAGAAAAAAATGGCCAGAAAATTTCAGTTGCTTGGCCAAGGTCACAGTTAGTGACAATGCTGGGACTAAAATCTGGAGGCCCTTTCCACTACTCCATGCTCTGCATACAAGATTCTAGGTAGCTATGTTTGACCTTAGCTGCAGCTACAGACTGGGTATCAGGCTGGCCATGGGTGCTTTGAGGAGGAAATGCTAAAGGTAGGTATCATTCGTCTTGCAAATTTCTTATCCAGTAGCAGGACCTTGGAAACCTACTCTTGTTAGGTAATATATAACCAGACTGACTGACTCACTGACTTCCTTCCCTCCTTCCTTCCAGGGTTCCTCAAACTGCTTAGTACTTTCTCCTTAGGTCTTAGCATGTCCCAAGCTTGTCCTCTTTTTTTGAGAGGAAAAAAAAAAAAAAATTCACCCCAAAGGCTATGAAAACAAAACATTTGAGCTCAGTTAGTTCACTCGAAGAAGTGTTACTGAGGCCTTTAGTTCGGCCTGGTAAGCCAAGGAATAAGATAGCACACTTCAAAGACTGGGCAGTATTTGTCTTGGGACCTGAATTAGGAAAGAATGGAGGTGGGCGGGGAAGGGGGTGCTCCCTTCGGACTCACTTACAAGGTTTGACTTGATTAGGAGCGCTGGGTGCCTGTGACTGTCTGTTATGTAATACATACCCCAAGCAGTTGTAAAGTCATTCAGACAATTGTCAAACTCGAGAAGTTCCCAACTCATGAATATTGCAGATAGCCCATTTTCTTCACCTTCGGTTCAATCTGATACCTTTGAATAGGCTGGAAGGTGTTGGGGACTTTATCGGAGCCAGTGGCGCTAAGCTGAAAGGAGGTTTGAATGGGTGAGGGAGTCATTCAAAAAATGCTTTTATTGGGTTTCAGAAACACTTTCTTTGTTTTGATGTGCTCAGAACATCATCTATTTGAAGTCTGGCTCCACCAGAGTTTTTATCTCCAAAGCAAGAAAAATATGGTAATTTTAAATAAACAAGCCACCGCAACAGAATGCATTTTCTTCAAAAAAAAAAAATTTTTTTTTCCAAGAGATTTGTGCATTTTGAACACGGGTAATACCTATATAAAATTCGAAATGAATGACTCTAAGCCGTAGTCCGTCCTTCTCTTTGTTCTTTATGGAAAATATTCATGTCTATCGAGCCAAATTAACATATATTATCACAAATGTGTCATTCTCAAGTTTCCTGGGCTCGGCTTATCACTCGCCATTCTTTTTTTTTTTTTTTTTGCTCATGACTGTCTTTCTGAAAACAAAACAACATTATTCACACCAATAAGTGTAACAGGCACAATGGAAGAAAACACTGGAAGCAACTTCTTTGTACTTATCAGAGGTGACCTCTCACTCTTGGCTTTTCCTTTCTTTGCCTCCCTAGAGTCACCTCTCTGAGAAGACACTGTAGGACTCAATGTTCCGTTAGTGAACCCTGCACTCATTTGTCCTCTGCAGCTCCTTTGTGTTCCAGAATTCAGTGTCCAGGAAAAATCTAACTCCTGCCTTTATTCTGCAGTTGAAAACCATATATCTTGTTTAAAGAGAAATACTCCATTCTCTTCACTCTCTTAATTCATATGTGGTTAAAACAGCAAGGGAAAAGAAAAAAACCTCAGTAGATGGTCTCCTGATACTTAAATAAAAAATAAAATAGTCTATTTACTTCAAGCTCTATTTGAAGCCAAGCCCCTTCAGAGAATTTGGCCAGACCAAGAATTGTGTGTAAGATTGGAGATAATTGTATTTGCATGAATTCCCATATCTGGGAGTGAATGTGTGTAATAAACACCCTGATGTATACCAGTGAGAAACTCAAGATGGGGTTGTCTGGAGAGATAGGGGGAAAATATCTCAGCCCACTCTGAATTCTAATTCAGGCCAGGAAGACAGTCTCCTGGAAAGATTCCTGTTATGTCCAAATTTAGGACTCAGAACCAAACAGCCAAGAGATATGTTTCAGAATGTTCTGATGTCAGTGGGATACTAAGGATACAGACCTTCCTCAATTTGTAATGGGGTTACATCCCAATAAGCCCATGTAAGTTAAAAATATCATAAGTCAAAAATGCACTTAACACACCTAATCTCATAGTTTAGCCTAGCCGGTTTTAAACACCATCAGAACACTTACGTTAACCTACAGTTGGGCCAAATAATCTAACACAAAGCCCATCCTAAAATCAAGTGTTGAATGTCTCATGTAATTTATTGACTACTGTCTACTGAAAGTAAATTAGAGAATGGCTGTGTAGGTGCAGGATGGTTCCAAGTGTGTCAGTTGTGTACCCTGGAGATTGTGTGGCTGACGGGGAGCTGTGGTTGCTGCTGCCATCCAGCAACACAGAGACCAACCAGAATATTGCTTACCCTAGAAAAGATCAAACTTCAAAATTTGAAGTATGGATTCCACTGAACGCAGATCGGTTTTGTACCATTGCAAAGTCAAAAAATCTTAGGTCAAACAGTCCTAAGTTGGGGACTGTCTGTATTACTTTTAGACTCCCCATTTAAGGCAACTCGCTGCTAAAAATATCTACTGATTTAAATGAGACCTTTTTTTAAAGATTTTAATTTATTTGACAGAGATCACAAGTAGGCAGAGTGGCAGGCAGAGAGGTAGGGGAAGCAGGCTTCCTGCTGAGCAGAGAGCCTGATTCGGGCTCGATCCCAGGACCCTGAGATCATGACCTGAGCTGAAGACAGAGACGTAACCCACTGAGCCACCCAGGTGCTCCTAAATGAGACCTTTACCAGGAAATTAGGAACAATACAGGAACAGGTTAAAGTCTTCTGTCTTTCTATGATAGAACTCTTTGTGTTACTCAAGTGGCAAATACCATTTATATACATAGTCGACTTTTCATGGATTACAACAGTAACATGGCATAGCTTGACCCTTGCCATTTTTGCAATTGAAAAACTTAGGTCCAAAACAACTTACTCATTTTTGCCCGCTGCTTATATTTCTTATAAACTTTTCAGTAAGTTCATTTCTCATATCAATATATCACCAAGAGTTAGAGGCTGTCCAGGTCAGAAATACATTTAAACCATGACTATCATAGACACACCAGTGACCAAAAATCCTTTTTAACCATGACTATCAGAAACCTGAGCTTTGTCAAGTATGACTGAAACAGACAGGAACTTTGTTGTACGCTAGGTTTTTATTTTGGTTTTGATTTAAACAAATGCCCTCTTTCTCCAGCAACTTAACAATATGTGCAGATGACTTACCATGAGCCTTGCATATTCATTTTTGTTCTAAGAGAAATTCAAGATTTTATCATCCATTTTGGCTGGGATATTCTGGTCTTTTCCTATCTTTGCCAGGGGTTGGCTTGTAAATCATCTATGATGAAGAGAGGGTGTGTGCAAACTCCCTCCAGAGCAAGCAGGTAAATTATCTCTTAATTCTGCTCAGTCACCGCGGATCAACATTTATTACTCTCGCTCAGAATTACAAAGTTGGTTCATGCCTGGATGCTTGTTAAGCCCGTGGTGACTCAAGAACCCTAAACCCCACCAGGCATTGACAAGCTGAATGTCTGTAAAATTACTCTGAGAACATAAATCTTCATGGCTTGCAGATTAAGACTCACCTCTTAGTGGAGGCATTTTCTAGTACAGACTGTTAAAATCGGATCACCTTTGTTGAAGCATCAATATTCCTACATTTTCCATCTAAGCTATCAAGGAGACAAACAGACACCGGGATATATTTTGTTTGCTAGGACACGGTACAGCCTGTACCCGTATCGGGCAAACACAGAACTTTTTTTTGAAAAAGACTTTCGGTGTAAGCCTTCTGAAATAAGTCTTTGGGGAAAACAAGAAGGGGAAGAAAGAAAAAAAAAAAAAAGCTACCTACTCCGATTAAGCTCACAAAGAGACTACAGTACTTCACATTATCTTAGGAAAAACAAAAGCCCAAAAGCACAGCCCACAGCCTTTCCAGTCAAGTAGACAGACATTAAAGTACATTAGCACTATCATTTGTATGTCTATAAATATCAATAAAGTATGTGATTTGGCTTCACTTTCACACAAAGAAGGAGGACTATCCTTTTCAGGAAATTTCATGGAGACACTCACCAACAAAAGTTCGGTAACTTAATCTTTGGAAAGCTCAATAATGCTAAGTTCAAAATTGCAGGTTTTAAACTAATGTACCTGATAAGTGACCCATTACTGGGTAACCCAACCTTCCCAGTCCCGGTTATCTGTAACAGAGAAGAGTCTCCCTAAAACAGAACTAATGTGTCCACATCTACATTAATCTCTGAAGTCAAAAAGAGGCATTCTTCATAGGCTTTATCTGTTTCCAAATGTCTGCCTCCACCAGAAGTGATTTCGTACTCCTGAGGCAGCTATGCAAATGACTCCAATATCTTTGTCCGATAGGCGCTGTTTCTTACGGATCTATGGCGTACTGTCCCACAGACTACGCTTTCACAGCTGACGGGTAACAGGATTTACAGACCCTGAGCCAAATGGGGGTGTGCCTCTGTGGCTCCTAGACTGTGAAGGACCTGAAGGCTTGAACTGATGTGTGTGTGTGTGTGTGTGTGTGTGTGTGTGTGTGTGTGTGTGTGTCTGGGGTGAAGGAGGGGGCAGTGTGCCTATGTCGGTCTGTCTGTCAGTCAGGGGTGCTGGCAATTCGTCAGAGATTTTCCTCTTCTGTGTCACACTGCTTCCAACTTTCTCTCGAGCACAAGTTTCTTCTTGCTAGGTGTCATGATGCTAATAGACAGGATTTGTAGAGCATCTGTCTGTCAAATTTATTCGCGCAGGGCCACTTATCACTGCTAGTGGCTTGGAACCTCTATCTTTTTTCTCCTTCTGAGTTGCAGACCTTATTTGCAGAGCTGAAATAAACATGCTCCCCAAACCATTCATTATTCAGTAACACGTTAGGAGATAATGTGAAAAAGGTAGAACATATTCAAGATGGCGCACTTTCCCATCTCCCACCTATGGTGATGTGAAGAGCAACTCCAGTAAATATATTTTTATTCACAACAGCTTTATATGCTCTAATTCAGACCTAAGTAATTTTCCTTTTCGGAGCATATTTTTTTAAACCTGAATTAAGATGATCTCTGTGGGATCCAGCAGATAGGATGAAGACTGGCTACCTTTAACCTGGGCTACCACTTCTTTCCCTGGCAATCTTGACTGGTTCTGGCCTAGAAACAAAATTTCCATGAAGGAGTCTACTGATGCACATGAATTTACATACTGGACCTTACAAGTCCAACAGAATTAAGTTAATTAAGTACAACCTTTGACAAAAACATTCAAGGCAAGTCTTTAATGTCCCTGCAGGGGGAATGACAGTAGCCTGCTGCGTGGAACATTGGTTTTCTTTCACCAACCTCTCAACCTGGGATAGTTCCCAAGAGACAACACAGGAGGAAAGAATGGGATAAAAAAGATAATCTCTCAAAAACAGGGGCTGTAATTTTTTTATGAGACCCTTTTAGTCCTACAATTTCTCAAATTCAGAGATTGTGTCTATGAAACAAGAACTCTCCAGGATTCAGCAAGTTTTTCCCTCCTATAGTGACCATTATAATGACCATTCACAGGAGACACTTTGTTATTAAAAGTTTGGCTAGCTCCAGAGTTAAAAAAAAAAAAAAAAAAGTAAATAACAATCTCTCTTTTACTCAGAATGGTTTAAGAATATTAAACTATTCCCCATTAAGACTCATCGTATATGCCAAATATGGATTACCAATTTTAAAAGTAACTTAGCCAACTTAAAAATACCAAAACTATCCAGAATAAAAGTCACCTAAATTCAGAAATTTGTGAATGCAGTGTCCATCAGTTAACAGGACATAATCCTATAACTGCAGAAAATGTGTAAGATTAAGCTGACCACGTGTTGAATTTATTAGGATACACTTGGGGACGTTGGCCTTTTAAACAAATCTGATATTTAGGTTTATTATTGTCAGCTCTTTCTTTTCAGTAAAAGTGGAGCATGGGAGGTGAAAAGGTCTAATGCAAGTCCTGGAGATGTAACGGTGTGGAGGTGATAAGCAAAGTAGACACCAGTAGGTAGCAGAAGTCACCTCCACAGCAGACGCTCTCAAACACACTGATCATCAGGAAGCCTCAGGCCATGTTGAAACACAAGGTTGTGGACTCCACTCCTAGGGATTCTGATTTAGTAGATTTTTGGTAGGACCCAAGAATTTGGTTTTCCAACAAATTCAGGTGGTGTTGCTGTGGGTGGTCTGGGGACCACCTTTTGAGAACCACTGCCCTAGAGTCAAGTGAAGGTTTGCTTGCTTGCTTGTTTCTCAGTTAACTTGATCAGGTTAATGTCAATTCAAATAATTCTGTCCCTCAAAATCCGCTTTATTCTCTTGGAAATACAGGTTGACCAGACTGATCAGATTAACAGATTTTTGTTTTGTTTTGTACCACCTTGATATGGAATCATAAAAATTTTACCCTATGACCATATAGAGCATTTGAGCATTTCAATAAATACATGCAGTGTTTAAGCCAGATAGACTTGGATTCATATAAAGCTTTGTGCTTTCCAGCTATGTAACTCTAGGCAAGTCATTTAGTGGCTCTAAGCCTCAATCCCCAGATTTATGAAATGGGGTTAATAATATAAACCCCAATCGATTGTTGTGAGGGTTATAAATGTAGAGCCCTTACTTTAATGCACATATATAGTGGGAACATAATATTATCTACTTGTCTCGAAAGATTCAATTCCATGAGATTCTACCAAATATAGAAAACTGGAGATAAGTCGGAGAACTATAGTTCTCTCAAAAAAAGCCATGGAGTTTGCTATAAAGGTTAAAGCCCTCAGTATAAAATATTACAACATTCCTAAAGTATTGATTAATTAAAATATGAAGGCTGACTTAATTTTCTGATCAACAGAAGTTTTTTTGAAGCTCCTTCTTGCTTCTACTCTGGCTGAAATTCCCTTTAACTCTCACGCCTTATGAAGTAATATATTCTCTCCAAATAATCTTTTATGGTTGTGTTAGGTCCGAACACTGCTTCAGGATCATCATTGACATCAATTTGTCATTGTAGTCAAAGAAGGTAATGGAAAGCATATTGAGTAAATCATGATTCTAGAATATGGCCTGGGTCTTAGATATGTATATATAATTAATAGTATAAATTAAACTTCTTATGGTAGCTTCTTCACCACAAAAACAAAACAAAACAAAAATCAAACAAACAAAAACCTAGAACGCAGGAAAAATTCTAGTAAGTAAGCTATTTAATTAGGGAGGGCTTCATAAACTGATGATGTAGTGATATTTCACAGGGCACTGGGGGAAGAACAAAAGGTACAGTTCAACTGACATTATGTGGGTTGCTCAAGTGATGAATGGTTTTGCTGATCATGTAGGAAATGATGTTTTGGTACCTCTTCCTCCAAATTCATTGACTTAATGTGCTTCAAAGATGGACACTCTTTGATGTACCTCTTTATGCTGAAGCTCAGATTCCACTGATCTCTTCATAGCTGGGGTTCTTTGGTCACCAGTATGCATGATCCAAACATTAAGGCAAGAAGCCATAGTTCCCCGTCTGCACTATGGAGGCTTCCAAAGAAGAAGGCTTGCCTTTAAAGTCTTTCTCAACAGTGCTTCTTTTGACATTTGGGGCCGGATAATTCTTTGTTGGTGGGGACTACTCCCGTGTACTGAAGGGTGTTCAGCATCTCCCTGGTTTCTACCCACAAGATGCCAGTAACAACTTCTTCCCTAAGTTAAACAAATCACAAATGTCTCCAGAAATTGCCAAATGTTCCCAGAGGGGCAAAATTGAGTGCCCTCCCACCAGTTGAGAACCCTAGCCTCAAAGGCCAGTCCTAAGTTTGAATAACAATGGAATATTTCTTTCTGCTGTTCCCTCTGTTTTTAATTAGCATGGAAGTGACCTGAGACTCCTCTGGGAGTCTGGCCCTTTTTCTCTTCCTACTAATTCTTTTGATTAAGCAAGCAAAGCAGAGATATTTTTCCATCCCCACAGTCTCATAGAGTAGACTTATGTTCGCATGACAGATACAAACATATTCATAGTAAAGCTTGTAAAGCTAGTCACTTAGGTAATAGATGATAAAGGATGGGTAGATGGATAGACAGACAGACAGATAATTTTCAGGATTTTCTTTTCGACAACACACATTTCTGAAGGGTTCGCATTTCTACCGTGCCCAGTCTAGGCAAACTTCCCCACCCTTGATGTTCAGAGAATGACTTTACCAGTTCTATGAAGTCCCTCATTAACTGGAAGTCAACAAGAGAGCCTTACTAAGCACTTAGATGTGAAACATGTTCATAAAATAATTTTTATATTGAGAATAATGAAAAAAATGATTTATGGGCGACACAATCAAAGTGACTCAAGGTATTAATTCCAATTATGAATTTTCATCATCATTTGGTGGCATAAGAAATAGAGCTACCAATGAATGCTCTTTGTTTTTTTTATACATGTGAGTGTATACTGTAAAAAAAAAAAAAAACTAAGCAAAATTCTTGATTGGGCATTATTTTATGATTATTGCATCTTTTCTCACCAAGTATAACTCAAAAAATATGAAGAAATATACATTCATGCCTGAAGATACTAGGTAGTATGTCAGAGATGTATGGGAGGAACTGTTACCCTCTGAGGGCTTACTCACAATCTATTGGAGCAGATAACAGACATGGATACCTGCAAAAGAATGAGAAAACTACTATTAAAAAGACCAGCGTGAGCTCAGTGTGTGATAAAGGAAAAGGGTTTGGAGAAGGAAGCTCCTTGAAGGCCAGGGTCCTCAGGAAAGGTTTCCTGAAGGGCACTGCATCTGGACCCACATGGTTGGCTGTATTGGGGCTGCTTCTCACTGTGGAGAAGCTGGGACGTAGAAGTGAAGAGCGGCAAAGGACAGCTGGACACTGGACACAGAGTTCTGCGCATTTATGACCACGACCAAAGGGGTATTTGCACACAGCCAACTCCTACAGAATCATAAAGGTATTAAAATATGCTATGTTCTGGCTAACTGCCATTTTTCTTATCATAGTAAAATAGGAAAGGAATCTATGAACAGAAATAGTGACATAAATCAGAAGTAATCTCAAGATTGAATTGTTCATGTCAGTGAGACCATTGCCATAGGAAAGTCAGACATGCTAAAGGAACCATGAGCATTTCTATCCCTTTGGTAGGTTACGGATCTCATCTCTTCCCTTAGGTGGTAAGATCTGGGTTCACTCGTTAGTCACCAAACATCAAATGAGTATCTACCACTCACCAGATATAATCCTATTATTCAGAGAGCTGGGGTGGTAGAGGCAAACCCAACAGATAAGGCCTCTATTCTCGTGGACCTTGTTTTTCTCATGCAGACAGACTGATAATCGAGCAGCCAACAATCAGGCAGTGATGCTAGAGAGTAATGTGGCGGTGGAGAAAATTAAGTGGAATGACAGGCTCAAGCAGAAGCCCATGGACTGGCCTACGACCAAATCCAGCCCTCTGTCCATTTTTATTAGCACCGTGAGCTAAAGGGGTTTTTATATCAGAACCCCAACCGAGTGAGATACTATCCTCCCAAAAAAGAATTCTATTCTTCTCATTAGTATACCAACAATGCAAAATATTATATTCAACTGACTTATTCTATTTTGAATTTCATTGATAAAAACTGGTGCAGATTTGTTCTCCCTCCTGTCATCCACATACCTACGGAACATCATCAGTTTGCCTCTTGGCCTCCTATGCATCTCTTTATATAAAAAGTCAGCCTTTAAAAAAAAAAAGCAAATCCTACCATTTGTTACAACATAGATGAACATTGAAGACATTATGCCAAATGAAATAAGGCAGACACTGGACAAAGGCTACATGACTTCATTTACATGAGGCATCTAAAATCTAAAAGTCAAACGCACAGAAGCAGAGCATCAGATAGTAGTTGCCCAGGGCTGGGGGAGGTGGAAATAGATGGTTGTTGCTCAACAGGTATAAAGTTTTATCTACACAAAATGAGTAGGTTCCAGAGATCTGTATGTACAATATAGTTATATATGGTATATATATATATATATATATATATATATATATATATAGCAATATGATATTGTGCACTTTAAAATATGATCATTCTCATGTTAAGTGTCCTCACAAAATACACACACACAAAAACACAAGAACATTCTGGAAGTGAAATATGTTCTGTACCTTGATTGTGGTGATGGTCTCACAGGGATAAGCGTGTGTCTCAACTCATCAAAAAGTATACATTATGCATTTAAAGTTTTTTGTCTATTAATTATATCCCAATGAAGCTTAAAAAGCAGTTTGCCCACCCATGAGTTACAGAGCAACAGCAGCAGCGGCAAAGAAGGACAAAGCAGGGTCGGGGCTCAAGGAGTGAGGGGAAGCTCTGACAGGTATTGACATTGGAGCTGAGACCTAAATGACTTCTCCTGCCACCCACCAGCCCTGTGACCTCGTGATCGCCCCTTCCTTGTTTACAAAACTCCTGGGGGGAGCTAGGCCATCTTTCTTCCCTACCCCCGGCAGCGCCGTTCCTTCATTGACCAACATGGCGCACCTCTCCACTGTTGGCCTTCCATCGCCCATCTCTCCCCACTTCGGGAGTATGGAGCAGAAAGCAGTCTCAGCAGGAGAGACGTTTTCAATTCTCCCTTTTTGCACCCATCATACCATTTGGACAAACTCGCCAAAAAGCCCCACAAATCTGAGTTCTACAATTAACCCCCAATACCTTGACAAGATATTCAGGAAGTGGGTGGAAGTTTCTCAGAGCACAAGGCCAATGCCTTACAATCTTCAAAACACTGTTGAAAAACAGCCCATCCCATGAAGGATGGCTCTGAATTATTGTAGTCTTTCAAAGTCTATACAAAGTAATATGCAAGGAGACAAAGCTATTTTACTAGGCAGACAGATATTCCAAATTACTGGTTCTTAACAAGCATGGTAATACATCAGTCAAAAGCAATAAATTTAAACTTAATGAAATCTCAATTTGCCTACAGTGCATTTCACTTTGACATTTTCTATATTGCCATGGTGCTTTGATAAAGTTTTTTAAAATGCAAAGAAAGTGTCTGTAAGGCTAAAGACCAGACTTGGTGCCATTGTGGCCAAGGCAACATTACAGTACTTAAGTTCCATCACTCAATGCCCCCTGGCAGGCAGAGCCCCGGCGCCAACACAGGTTCAGTTTTCATTATCATCGTATGATTATGCATTTTACTGCATTTAACTGATAATACAACTACCAGCTCACCTTAAAAGAATTAGCTTGGAGGTTTCATTGCTTCCCAAATGGAATTCATTTGACAAACAAATGACAATTAGCCTGGTCTCCCTGTTCTGCGTCAGGATGCTTTTTGATTGAACCTAGACCAATTTACAATTTTTAAATGAGTTTAGACATTTACATTTAAAATGTCTAGAGGAAATTAGCCCTGGGACATCCAACAGCCAAAATGCTTTTTGAAGTTGATTATTATTTGATCTAGTACCCTCTACCTGTACATTTTGTTCCAACTTCAAAGTTTGGGAATGGAAATGCCACCTCACCTCAAAGCACAGGGAGAAACTTAAAAGCGGTTTTGCTCATTATGTTATGCAAAGGAGCCCATATTTTAATATTCGTTTAATATGGTTAGTTAGCTTTAATGACACCAGTGTGACAGTGTCATAGTTTTGGAATCTGAAAGCACTGATTGAAGTTTCTGGCCGCTGCTTCTATTTTTCCGCACAGAAAGGAAGCGTGCCCTTTGAAGGACAGACCGGCTCCTGGGTGCGTCCATTCGGGTAAAGACTAAACTAAATGTGCTAACTTCTAGATGAAGAGTTCACCTGTTCCAGGGAAGAAAGCAAAAAATCAGGATATCAGGGACCCCAGAGACACTCGAGTATCATGTTTCAATTCTGCGTGTTTTGTGACCACGCTTGAGGACTGGAAATGCCATTCTAAATACGCCGGACAGATAACCCAGCCATGGAAACCGGCACTACTCTGAAACAAAGCCCACTGATTTCTGGTCGAGAACATATTCTGTTTAGTTATTATCGTTACTATTGCCATGCTGTTGCCAAAATGACCAAATGACAGCCCTTGGTCCACTCCACATTGTGGGGCAAAAATAAAATATGGGGAGAGAAGGACCACAAAGATGTATTATATAGTATGTCATCCTATCTCGGGCTCATCCCTCCAAAGACCTGAAAGTCAGTATTATCCACAACACATTCAAAAAGACGTTCTAGAAAAAGGGCCCTGCGCCCGGCCACTGGGGAGCTGGCCAGTCCATAACTGTGTAGAATCATCATGGCTTCCTCCATGTCATCCTTGGGAGTTCCCCACAACAGTCTGAATCTCTAGTTTTGTCTCGGGCTATAGGACACACACCACATGTTTTCAAAATAACTTTGAGTTCAAAAGAATTCCCAAATGATAACACTGTATACTCCCTGCACCGAATTAATGGTTTTGAAGCCTGTTTTCTGTGGAAATATTAGGTCTGAATTAAGTGACCCGGCCTCTCAGGAGACCCCAACAGGGTCCTGAGGCAAGAATGTCAGGGAAGTACAAAATGGAGGCAGAAGGCTTTAAACCTACTCTCCTGACTCTGAGTCCCCTGGTCTGACCACCACCTATGGTGAAAATGGGGATAAACAGAAAACAAAATAGGTCGTTTATTTTCATGAAGGATGGCTTCAGTCAGCTGCAGAAAAGATGAAACTTCCTCCAGGTCCCTGCACTGCTAACCCCTGGGATTTCCTGTCAGCCCCCTTCCCCCACCCAGCCTCAATTTCCTCCATGAGAACAGAATTCAGAGCGTCCTTGGAGTAAACTCTGTTTTCATTCCAAATTTAACACACCAGCAACACATTTTCCTCCCATGCACAAGGTCAGGACCAGGCTAGGGACGTGCCAAGTCCTCCTCTCAAAGGTTTTTCATGTTCCAGTTCTTCCTGCACACTAGGCATGTTTATTCCTGTCCCAAGGGCCTGGCATCAAGCCCCTCACACAGGCAGCCTCCCCAGACTGTGGCCGGGAGGGCACCCTCGCTGCCCGCAGTGCAGGCCGCACAACTGGCAACCTGGAGACTTTTGTTACCTCGTGCGCCCTCTGCTGGCCGGACCGCCGCCTGCGTGCACGGGAGCCTGCAAACTCCCAGGGAAGGTTTTGCTTTTAGGTTGCGTCGGGTTCTCCCTAAGCCGCAGTGAAGCATTTTAGTGTGTTCAGAAATAAAAGAGTCCCTTCTGCAGCTTCTTAGAAATGCACTTTTCTCTATGTAGTTGTCTTTTTGCACCAGTTTACTCAGCCTCCTGTTTTTAAGCGTAGCTGCATGTTTTTTAAACGTGGAGATCATTTGTCAGAGTGAAAACCCTGAAGAACGCGGACATCTCTCTCTGATGCTCACGTGCTATAGGAGCCCTTGCCCCAGCACCTATGAACTGGCCACGAGAGGAAAAATGATACCAAGACGGAGCCATTCCCATCATATCCTCGCAGCCTCCAACAGCAGAGCGCCTAGGGGGTTGAGACCATGGGAGAGACTGCAAAGCCTCTTCCGACACTTAATAACTGTGTGACATTGGCAAGTTAAATAACCTCTTCAAGGGTCCATTTCCTCCTCGGTAAGATGAAGCTATGATAATATTTGCCTCCTTCAGTTGTTGTATGGAGGTAACATATATAAATAACTTAAACTAGTCCTGGGCACCTAGAGACAGGTCAGTGTCACATGGTATCACATGCAGGGCACCACATAAGACTTCTAGGTTAAGTGCCCGCACTAGAATAGACAGGAGTGGAGATTTTCCAGATTTTTGTTTGAAGGATTTTTTTTTTCTTTACAAGTACCCAGAGGGGATTAATGTTACAGTTTCTAAATTGAAAGAAAAGAAATAGAACTTTCAGCGAAATCTTACTTAGAAAGTGTTTTCTCTGCCTTCTCTACCAACAAAATATTGAAGTGTGCAACTGACAATACTCTTTATATTCTAATTCTTGGGGTGGGGAGGATAGCTTCTCAGGGATTACTGATCTCTTCTTTGCAGGACTTTATAAAGAAAGGTTAAAAGTTGAAATGACTTATGTATTAAGCACATGTTAAGGACTAGACCATACCCATCTATTCACTTACTGTTACAAATACTTACTGGGTGCCTACCACATCCCTACGGTCCCTGGGCTGAGTAGAGAGGGTATAGATATAAATCAGACAGACGGACCCTTCAGTGCTTACAGGCTAATGAAAAATATAGACCATAAACGAGTAATTAAATGTGAAGGGTGGTCTAAAAGGAGAAGCACCAGGAGCCACAGAACACAAAACCGCATCTGGAGGTCCCACTTTCTAATTTTATAAGAGATTCCTTTGGATGGAGGGATCTCGACGCTAGAAAATGTCATGTTTCTCAAAAGCAACAGAAGATTGAAGGAGTCCTCGTTGTCCAGGGTGGGGGAGATTTTATACTTAGGAAAACCAACAATTTGCCTCCCCGCCCAAAAAAAATACTAATAATATCATGGATTTGCAACACCAACTCGGGAACAAACCAGAGCAAAACATTGCACCTTAGGCTCAAGGTTTCATCTATATGAGGTAGAATTGCATTTCCAGTGCTTGATAAAACACATGCCGCTGCAGTGCGGAATATTCTTGAGGGGTTCTCAGAATTCAAGTGGGCTGGTAGGCTCATGCAGGTGCTAACTCCAACACTCTTAAGGATTGCTGAGGAGCAACTAGGGATATTACAGATCTGCTGGCAGATATTTTTTCTCTGCTAAGAAATGGAACGTCTGTAGGTATAAGATACAGATGTGTACAATGTGTACTATATGAGTGAATCCCCTCTCTTATCAAAGTTTCCAAATAACCGAAGTGATATAAGAAGGAAATAATTGCCTATGGTTCACTGGGCCAAGATAAATCATATCTGTATGAAACCTCAAGTCAAATTATATTAGAATACAGGATATATTGGATTATGGGGGTTTTTTTTTCTGTGTTTAATGAGTTTCCATGGAAGGAAACAACTTGCAGTTAGCATTCTATGTCACAAAACAAGCCCAAGGTGGCCTATTTTTCATCCGTCTGTGTGAGGCGCCTATATTTAGTAACCCACCTTCTGCTTTTACTGATTTTTCTCACTTCCTTCTTCTCCTTCCTTAATAACTAATCATTTTCAGGTCAAAGCTACAAACACACAGTCAGGTAGGGATGAGATACATATGAGAATATTACTGCTCAAGCATCCAAATCATGGGATTAAATGATGTAGAAAAAACATCCTACTTATATATAGGCAGAGAGAGAACCTCAGACTAACAGGTCAATGAAAAACCGCTTGGCCTGATGATTGGTGTGCACAGAGAAGGGGAATGTTGATTCAAACGCAAAGAAAATGTATTTCAGAGACTTTTTCTTCTGGGAAAACTTCACAGAACCCAGAAAACCCCAGAGTTAGGCAAAACGGTGCTAATACCTGCTAATACCAACCAAGAACCTATGATATCTGCGTCCTTTGATGGCTTTAATTTAATGTAATTTAATGAGGAGAAAAATGTAAAGCTCTTCTTAGGTTAGTACATCACCCATTTTGTAAGTGTTTGTGTTCAACTTCCCCAGAAAATGTTTTAATTGGAACCAAAAGGAAACACTTCTTTTTCTATAAAAGTTGTTACGTATACGTCCACAGTGGGCACACACATATGCATCCCTAGACATACACGTGCGCACACTCACGTACATTTACCGCATAGAAAGCCAGCTGCCCATGTACCAAATGGACCCACAGAAAATAGCTCCTGGCTATTGCCTTTGATGTCAACATAATAGAATAAGCAAGCTTCTCTTAACACCAAAAGCTCCCTTTCCTCACCTTTCAAAGCCACAATCTGAAAAATTTTAAGAGCCTAAAATCTCACAATTAAGGTGTGATTACTAGGACAACTTGACATTTGCAGTAAAATATTAAACCTCTTTGGAGGTGTATTAATTATTTTGGATTGTATCACGTACTCTCTAATGATTCACTGCGATTCGACGGTTTGCTGATTGGCGCACTTCCCTGGAAACAAGCGGGTTTCTTCCTCCACACACACACGGCATCCTACCTGGTGATGTTGTAGTCGAGGTCAGCAGAGCTATGGTTTGCTACAATGAATTCTTAAGCATAGTTTAAAAAGCCATTCCATTCACTTGGGAAAGATTCATGATGAAAGTAGCCATTCATGGGCCCGGAGCTGACATCAGCCCCCTCTTTCCTTCCCAGTGTGGCTGTGGGCCCCCACTCTCAAGATGGAGTGTAAGTGAGACCTGGGACCTCTCGTTTGACAAATGCTTTTTTCAAGTGAAAACCCATGAACTCCACTTCCCCATAGACTAAGTTGTTTCAGATCATTGTCTCCTCCATCGTACAGGAAGAGAAGCTAATCTGTAAACAATGAGACTTCACTCCAATGCCAAAATCTGCAATTATGTTGTACAGAGGGGCTTCATGAATAATTCCTGGGGTATGATCTGACATTAATCTGGAGAGTTAATACAGAGATGGGTCAGCACTAGCGGAAAGCTGACTGATTTCTTCATAACAGGGCAGTGTTGTAAAGTGCCTCACAAGGGGAGGAGAAAGCCTTTTCTCTTTAAGCTATAGTCTCTACCCAAACTAAGCACTAAGCTATCACTCTTATATTTCTGCCTGGGCTGGATGTTCAGGTATTGGCCAGAGGCACGGGTTGGCCAGGCAAGACAGTTTCCAGATTCTAGGTATTGCTCACATATTGGTTTATTTTTAATGTCCTTATTGTAAGAAAATCGCCTCACGTACCATAACTATATAACAATATTTGTCACTGTTTCTGCCCAGAGCATAAACCAAGGCATCAGTTCACTCACCTAACGGAAGTGGTGCAGGAAACATGATTTCAGAAAATCTCCTTTGGGCGTTCTCTATAGGGCGATTTTGATATCTCTTCTTAAAGTAACCTAGAATTATGACAAATGGTTTCCTCTCAGTTAAAATGCTCCACTGATTCAAGTACTTTTCAGAGGGTAACAAGATTATAACTTATATTCCGATTATGATAGATATTGTGAGAAATTCTTTATTTTATTTTATTTGAGAGAGAGAGAGAAAAAAAAATATGAGTAGGGGGAGGGGCGGGGGAGAAGCAGACTCCCTGCTGAGCAGGAAGCCTGCCATGGGTCTTGATCCCAGGACCATGGGATCATGACCTAAGCCCAAGGCAGATGCTTAACCTACTGAGCCACGCAGGTATCCCTGTCAGAAATTCTTAACAGTAAGCAAACAACCCCCAACCAACCAATTGACAACAGCAGTATGTTTTCTGTTCTGAGGATCTCCCTGCCAAGGTAGAGAAATAGGAGAAACAGACAATCGTGTCAGAGAGAGGAGAAGTGAGCAGGGTAGACTGCTGGAGGAGGGATCTTGCAGATGGTAGAGGTTGGGCTGAGCTTTGAAGGATGGTAAGCTTTGGGATGGGTGCCAAGGACAGGAGATACGTTTTCAACAAGAGTCATAACCAAAGAGAAGTGTGGATGTGACATCACTTTTTAAAATTTTAAATATTTTAAATATTTAACAGCAGGCATGATGTTTAAACCATTTAACAACAGGTACGGCACAGGTACCCACTGTAGGAGGTGACCCCGCCTGTCATCAACAACCCACACAACCCTACCAGTGTAGAACAACAGACTATTAGCCTGGCTTGGAAATTTGGAAATTTTCTTGTTCTTCTAGAATAAGATGGGCAGAACGATGGTGGCCTTTAATTGTCAAGATTGAAACTTGAGCAATCTACTGAGCATAGCAGAGGAACCACCAGAAATACCCAAACAGGGATAGATACAGGACACCACAATTCCCAACATCGTCATTTCCAAAGTCAGTCACTCTCCAGCTCAGCAGCTCAGGGAGCTTTTACTCAGTGCCAGGCCCTCAAGTTCATGGTTGACACACGCATTACCTCATTCGACTCTCGTAACAACTCTGTGAAGCGGATCCTATTATTATCTCCTCCTTACAAAGGGCAAACTGAAGCTTGAAAAAATCTCCAGTAATCTGTTCGAGGTCACATAATTACTAACCACTACACTATAGGCCTCCACACACACACCACACACCCAGACTGATTAAAATGATTTTCTTAACAAAATTAAATAACACTTTAATAAAGAAAAATGACCCATAATTTCAGCATAATACTACTCTTATAATTCCTTCTTGCTTTTGGGGGGAGCTGCTTTCCTCATTTTATTATACCTATAACTACAGCTATTATACAATTTTATGATATGCTTTTTAAATTTAGCGTTATCAAGTAAAACTTTTCTCTGTTTTTGCGCAATCTTTACCATAATTTGTAATGGTTGTTGTCTTAATTCCTTTTTATTTCCTTTTGTGGGGGGTGTGTGTGTGTGCTATTTTAAATAATGCTTTAGTAAACATGTTGCTCCAAAGACCACATTTTGCTTTCTAATTTTTCCTTTGAATTAGTTCACAAGAGTGGTTGTACTGTGTCAGGGTACAAATATTTTGTAAGTACTGAACTGTATTACCAAATTGGTTTTCATGTGGGTTTACTAACTTCTAATAATTCCAACAATTATTGTTTACCAATAGTACTAAAAATCTCAGTATTCTCCTCTTAGATTATTTTATCCTTACTTAATAAAAATCAATGGAACTTTCTATTTGCATTTTTGTCACTAACTAATTTAAATATTTTTAAAACAAATATGTATTTATTCATACTTAAATTGGCAGAGCAAAGTTTTGGTCCATATAGTTATTGAAATCTTAAGATTACTCTTACAAGGCAGCTGGGTGGCTCAGTTGGTGAAGAGTCTGCCTTTAGCTCAGGCCATGATCCCAGGGTCCTGGGATTGAGCCCCACATTGGGCTCCCTGCTCAGTGAAGAGTCTGCTTCTCCCTCTGCCTCCATCCCTCCCCCCTGCTCATGCTCTCTTTCTTACTCTATCCCAAATAAATAAGTAAAATCTTGAAAAAGAAAAGAAAAGAAAAGAAAGTTCTCATGCTTCCAAATATCTGAGGTTCTATTTCATTTTTAGCTAATTTTCATTGATTTTTCAGGTTAATTGTTTTCCATATGGAGATTAGTTTGGATTTATAGGAAGGAAGGAATAAGGAAAACAATTCTCCCTCTCAATATTTATTAAATAATTCGTTTCCTTTTTGCTTATGATACCTTATTACATACTAAATTTTTCTATTTAATTTATGAGCTTCTATCCTGTTCCCCTGAGCTTTTTATCTGTCAGTATCCCAGTCTTATCTTTTGTACTGCTGTTATTTTATAGTGCAATTTCATATTTGATAGGACTGGCTTTTTATAAATGACATTTTTGAGAGCCACACCCACTTATTTTCCAAAATGAAGTTGTGAATTATTCCTGTTTTCTTTTTCTAAAATGACCTAGAATTTCAAATGAGATTGCTTTAGCTGGTGTGTCACCTTAGGACAAATTAACACTACTGTATCTCTCATTAATATCACCTTTTCTAGGCCATTTATTCATATTATATTTCCCATTAAATATTTCTTTGCATAAGCCACTCACAACTTTCATTATGCTACTTATTTTATATTTTGTAATGTTTTTGTAGCTTTGGATTACTTTTTTTGTTGGTACAAAAGAATGCAACTTATTTTGTATGTTTAATTTGTATTTTGCTAAATATATGTATAGTGTATATATAATATATAGTATATTCATATGATATTTTATATGTATATATCTCATATTGATATTATAGTAAATATATATTATATATGTATATTATATCTTGTATTGATGTAATATATATTATAAATACATGTATATTTATTTTATATATGTATAACTATTACTAGGAAGAAAGATTGGAGATTAACTGTTATAAAACCTATGCCTCAGCCATCATCTTAATGGACATTCCCCGATTTTAACTTGTTTATAGCCTAAAGTATCCCACAGCAAATTATCTTGTTGTGGTATCTAATTTGGAGAAAATTTTGAAAAATATAAAGAGGATTAGTTTTTAATTAGCCAACTTGGATGTTAAGCTTCTATTCCTTTAAAAATTAACCAAGCTAGGGGGTGTGGGTGGCTCAGTCTGTTAAGCCTCTGACTTTGGCTCGGGTCATGATCTCAGGGTCCTGGGATGGAGCCCCACATCAGGCTCTCTGCTCAGCAGGGAGCCTGCTTCCTCCTCTCTCTCTCTGCCTGCCTCTCAGTCTACTTGTGTTCTTTATCTGTCAAATAAATAAATAAATTTTTTTTTTTAATTTTAACTAAGCCAGAAGTCTAGACTTTAGGACCTAGATCATTTATTTACTTGTATATTAAAGTCAATTCATTATTATTTCTCAAGAATGTTATCATTCAGAATATAATTCCAGTGTGAGTACTAGAGACCCAGAAAAGCATGGCTAAAGTAACATAGTCCGACAGATTCCTAGTTCTCAAGACCAGGCTTCTCCAAGTTGAGAGTCCCTGACGGAAAACCTTTCTGCTTCACCCTACAAGGGAATATGACTCACATTCCCTCACATAGGACTCACATGCTCCAAAATGGTTGCTGAAGCACCAAACATCATGACCTCATTCGAAGCTACTACAGGAAGGAAAAGGGGGAAGGAACGGATACCTCCTCTAATTCAATGAGACACCCCAGAAGTCTCTAAACCCACTGGCCACAACTTAGGTGCATCATCATCTCTAGTTGCTATAATGGAGCCTGGCAGATGGCATCCTTTTACTCAGCAGCAATGTGTCCAGCTAAAAATTGGGTTTTGTTCATTTGAGAGAAAAGGGGATATGACTCTTTGACAGGTGACTGTCTCTGCCACAGAAACTCACCACTGACCAAACGAAATTCTTTGGCCCAAAGTGAGCATGTAGTCTTCATGTAGTCTTCACGGGCTTACCCATAGTTATCAGATGTCAGTCCTGCTGTCCATAGAACTTTTTTTCTTTGTTGGATGTAGTTCACCAACACCGCGGACTCTCTGACCCTGGGTACCTCTTATATTTTATTATTTCGAGCTCACTCCTGGACAATGTCTATTGATAACTTTTTTTCTTTGTTGGATGTAGTTCACCAACACCGCGGACTCTCTGACCCTGGGTACCTCTTATATTTTATTATTTCGAGCTCACTCCTGGACAATGTCTATTGATACTCATCATTTATATTTTAAATTGGTTCTCTTAATCATATTAAAAAAATACACTATCCAATTAATTTTTTTAGTTTGATGATAAATTTTCTCAAATTCCTTTTTTGCTGTATTTCAAAAGAATGATATGGGTTTTTTTCTTATTTAGCCTACAGGTGTGAAATATTTCATTACTAATTTCTCAGTAATTATATTCTTAGTTCTTAGTTTGGACTTCCTTTGCATTCCAAGGGTAAACTTATGGACTGCAGACTGTTATTTGTTTAAAGTGATGCTGAATTATTCATAGTGCTCTTTATTTCAAAATTTCACATCTATAACTTTTCTTTTATCTTTATCCTGTTTGGACTGACAGCCCAGTTTCTTGGTTTTTCTTTCCAGTTCCATGTTCCAGAGATTTTTCTAACATATCCATCTTTTGAAAGAACCAATGCTTGAATTTGTTTATCAGTTATTCCACTTTGTATTCAAAATCTATTCATACCTGCTCGTGTCTTTATTATTTCCTTCTACTTACCTATTTGGGTTTATTGTTTTCTCTCTTTTCTATGATCTTAAAAGTAGATACTAAGTCTATCTTTTTTTTAGAACAAGAACATGTAATGGAAAAACATCTAAATTCTGCTTTGTTAGAACTTGTACCTGTTTATTTCTATATAGATTTTTAATCTTTAACTTTCTTACTTGTTCTGAAGCTTATTGTATAACTCATATATATGTATTTAATGTATGTATAAATTCTGAGGTATTGAGTAGTTTGTTGGAGTCCATTTTATATGCTTTTAATGAATTGTACTTTGGAAATTTCTAGTTTATGGAGATTTTCCTTGTGAAATTATTTTGTGATCAGTTTTTAAGTATTCAGAGGATATATAACAGGAACGTATTAATTCTACCATCATTTCTCTTTTCAACATTCTCAATGTCTTTATTTTGTCCACTTGATTTGATACTTAAGAAGAGAATATAGGAACACCTGGGTGGCTCAGTTGGTTAAGCCTCTGCCTTCGGTTCAGGTCATGGTCTCAGTGTCCTGGGATCAAGCCCTGCATTGGGCTCTCCGCTCAGTGGAGAGCCTGCTTCCCCCTCTCTCTCTGCCTGCCTCTCTGCCTGCTTGTGATCTCTGCCTGCCAAATAAATAAATCTTTTAAAAAAGAAGAAGAAAAAGAAGAGAATATGAAACCAAAATCTTCTCTAGTAGTATTCTCTGCTTTCCACTTACAATTTTAGATTTCTTTCCTTTTTTGTGTGTGATTTTTATGTTCTTTTATTTTATTTATTTATTTTATTTTATGTTCTTTTTTTGTGTGTATGTGATTTTTATGTTCTTATATTTTTTCTACTTTAGTAGTCTCCACAGCCAGTGTGGAGCCCTACATGGGGCTTAAACTCACAACCTGAGATCAAGACCAAGAGTCAGATGCTTAACTGACTGAGCCACCCAGGCACCTGATATTTTGATGTTTCTTTTAATGAGAGCAATTTTAAGCACTTCCCTTTATTGTTTTAATTAATTGGCTAATCCACCAATTAATCCAGTCACACAGAAAATGTTCATTTGAAGGCCTACTATGCGTAGACAGTATCTAAATTCTCAGGACAGTCATAACTGCCAAGAGTATAGTAATTACCACTACACTTGATCTGTCTTTTGTTATATTGTTTGGTTCTTATAAAAAATAATAAAACATGGGAAGGTCATTGGGCTTAAAATCAAGAATGTCTATCAAACCCTGTTGCCTCATTGAGTCTCAGTTTCCTATCTATCAAATGAAGATATCAGTAACACTTACCACAAGATAAGGCCCTCCTCTAGTTTGCATATATCTAATATATATTAGGGTTACACTGTAATTGGGGATTTCTCTTTCCCTCTTTGGACTCTAGGCTAATGGCATCTCATGGACGCATACAATTTTTACTGTAAAACACTTGATAATCACTCTTAATGTTATATTTCACTATACTTGCCATAAATATCTTTGGACTACTTTTTAGGGTAGGCAAAAACTGTTATCACTCTGGGATTACCTCTTTTCCCTTTATCCATTCATTTTAACCCAAAATTCAGAAACATCTCTATTTTTTCCCTTCAATTTTTTTAATACCTTTTTTAAAGTAAAGTCTACACCCAGTGTGGGACTCAAACTCATGACCCCAAGATTTTGTGCTCTGCAAACTGTGCTAGCCAGGCTTCCCACTCTGTCAGTTTTTATTATTATTATTATTTTAGCCTAATAGTAGTTCCTATTAGTTAGATCTATCAGCAACAACACTTTCTTTAATATTTATTATTTTATTTTTCACCAGCTGTTGATTCATGGTCATTGCATCCTTCAATATTCTTTGATTAAAAAAAAAAAAAAAAAAAGGTACCTGGCTTGTAAATGTTCTAAAGTAGCTATTCTGAAAATACCTTTTAGTTTCAGTTCATTCTACATATGCGTTCTGGTCACAGGCATCTACTCCTAGGACATAATCACCTTCTTCATACAGAAGTCACTCAACTCTGTATCTCCAGTTGAAACTTACAGATCCTGTCCCCTACCTACAGGTATGGTCCCCAAATTTCCCTAACATCTACTCCTTCCTCTGAATTCCCCAGTCCATTTGCTCCAGCAGAAACATCAACGTCATCTTCAACTTCATCCTCTTCCATTCCTTGTTTGCCCCTCATCCACATTTTAAATATCTCTCAAGTACATTTACTTTGGTCTATACCCATTGCTACCACCAACGCTGCCTTCATTTCTTGGTTGAACAACTACAACAATGTCTTTACTCATCACTTCCCCACCAATCTTCACTCGTCTTTGATTCATTCCCAGCCCCTTGCATCCACAGGAGTTTTGAAAATGCAAAATTGTTGTATAATTCTCGTGGCTGAAACATCTCAGTAGTTCCCCAGTGCCTTCAGGGTAAAGTCATAAGGTCCTTAATGTGGTTTGTCTACCCTGCTCACCTGCAGCCTCTCTCCACCATCCCTTTCCACACACCCACTCCATCTCTTTCCTTGGATGGTTCCTCTCTTCCTACAGACCTCTGGGGAGCTGCCCCCATTGCTCACCCAGAATCCTTCCATGTTTCCTTACAGCTTTGTAAGTATTGAGAGAAAGAAAGAGACAGAGAAACAGAGACAGACAGACAGATAAGGAATTTTTTGTTGTTCATCAAATAAGTGAACTACTGAATCAGCTGTCTTTATGAATGAAATCTTTCTTTAGTCTCATATTGTCTCCTTGAAATCTGGTTTCATTTTTTCTGGCTTTGGTCATTTAAGCGGGAAGGGATAAAAATCTTTTCCAAAATGTTCTCTCTGGTGGGTAACCTTAGTTTCTGATTAAAGTAGAAATGTCCTTTTCATGTGTTTTGGTGTTGGTCTCTTCTCTCTTACACCAGCTCCACGAGCCTTCTCAACTTCCAGGCTCCTGTGTATCATCTCACATCTTCAAGAATTTACTACTCACCCGATGGATCTATTTTCTGTCCTTCAGTTCAATTTTTTTTACATATTTTTTTTACATACCTACAATTTTTTTATATATTCAGCTTATATGACTCAAGTTCATCTTCAATTTCACTGATCTAATTTTTGTATTTTCTTTCTGAATTTTACTACTGCCAATGATGACCTGGGGATATGCTTCCTCTTTTAGTTGTTTCTTTTCTTTCTTCTTATTTCCCCTTCCTTCCTTCTCTCCCTCTTCCTCTCTCTCTCCCCACATCAGGCCACACATGCTTCATGGTAATGCATCCTCTATTATCTCTTTAAATATAAATTCCAACCATTCTCAGAAATATTTTGGGTCTTTTGATCAACATTCATTTCATATTGCAGTATCTTTTTCACATTTCATTCTCATTGGTTTCCATTAATTGTTTCAGCAATCCTTTTTTCAAAGCTAAATTAATTCTGTTTATTCACTCATTCTTAAATTCCACCCACCAAACTTAGTTGAAACTTCTGAAAGCGACCTATGATTCAGGAAATGTTGAAGATTTGTTGATGGACTTTAAATGGAAGAGATTCCTGTTGTTCCTACATCATCCCAGATGTGGCCCTCTAAAACAGATGTATTCAAGTGATTGGTTAGGAGTCAATACATAGGGTGGATGAGCAGAAGTGACTGGAAGCAACAGAACAGTGAGGAGGCTTTGCAGGAAACCATGTCTGTAGCAATTTAAGACCTTAGATTAGGATAATGGTGGAATAGGAAACAAACAAACTGGCCATGGGGTACGTTCTGACTGACTTTATCCAAATCAGATGTTCTTTAGCATGAACTGAACACATGGATCATTCTGTCACTTAACCCATTAGACATTATACAAATCCAAAATGCCGAATAACAGTCACTTTTCTTGGACAGTAATAACAAGCAGGATTGGTTTTGAGCACATGTAAGGAGAAGAGATTTCCCCCAAAGAAAAATCTAGAAGAGCTGCCTTTTCATCAGCTTTCTTTGTGCAAGCACTCCCTGTCATCTAGGCAGTTCAAATCAACATGACAATCCAAATGGGACCCTGAGCTGCAGGAGGGTAAGGCAGCCACACTCTGCAACCCTGGTCGATTGCAAGCCCACTGTTCACCTCTCATCCCTATGCGACTCTTAAAAGTGAGCTACACTAATAGAGCTAATTCTTCCTTTCACATTGCCCCAACATTACTGACATCATTATTGGAGAAGTTGAGTCTCCTGAGATGTGTTCTGGAAAGATCTTGCAGAGAGGAGTTAAAATCCTGCCTTCACTGAAGAGTGACGAAAATGTAAATTTCAGTAATCTTACTAGTGAAGCAGACATATTTCACCAAGGCCAGATTAATTTAACAGCTACATTTCCATTCCTGCATGCTCTTAAGTAAAAACAGACCTACAAAACAGTCAGACAGGCAGAAGTGATCCTCTAAACACACAGAGTGTGCAGAGGCTCCAGCCCACGAAAAGGATCCCAACAGGGACCCTAAGTGTATGTGATGACACATTGCAGAAGACAAGAAGACTTTCCACGTGCAATAATTTATATAAATATTGTTTAGGAATGCCTGAATGTAATACATCAGATCTGTTTGGGTTAACTAGAAGTAATGGCCCCAAGATAGTATAATTTAGACAGAACTGGGAATGATGTGTAAACCACTTTTGCCTGACTCTACCAATTTGATGAGTGACCATAAATTCCAAAGCTGGGACCTCTAATTGCTGGTCAGCAACTGACTTGTGCTCTAGCCCTATAAAAGCTCTAGCCCTACTTTAAAAAGCACATTAATGTCCTACACTGCAAATACTTTTAAAGACCTTCATTGGGCCAGAGACGCTGAGGCAGGCAAATACGGACCCTGTGCCTGCTTTCAGGGAATTTACAGAGTACGTGCCAGGCAGGTACCAGGCATCCAGAAAGCAACTGGTTGGTCAGTGGGAAATTGTCTAAAACTGAGCGAATGGGAAAGAGTAGATTTGGACAGGGGGTGAGAAGAACAGCCATACAAGATGAGTAACATCTATGCCCCTAGTAAAGGCAGGTAATAATGATGGGATGCCCATTCATCTATTAGTATTGATAGTTCTGTAATATAATCATTTGCTTTTAGTCATCTCTTCAACTCTTCACAGGCAGGTACTTATTCATTTTTTCCTCCACAGCGCCTATCATGCAGTATGTGCTCAATCACTGTGTGTCCAATAAATAAATGAGATAACATTTCATCATCAGCGTGGGAATAATCAGTCACGTCCATTAGTATAGGAGAGACTGTTTTCCCTCTCCCATGCCAGAGGGAACTGTCTGTGAGGGCAAGGCCTGCCAGAGAAGGACTGGAAAGAGGTGTGTGCACCTGTATGTGAGTGTGCACACACATGTGCATGTGTAGGGCAAGTTTCCAGCAGATATCTGTCCTTAAGAAAGAGCCAAAGTGGGGTGCCTTGGTGGCTCATTGGGTTAAAGCCTCTGCCTTCAGCTCAGGTCATGATCCCAGGGTCCTGGGATCGAGCCTCGCATTGGACTCTCTGCTTAGCAGGAAGCCTGCCTCCTCTTCTCTCTCTCTCTCTCTCTCTCTCTCTCTGCCTCTCTGCCTACTTGTGATCTCTGTCTGTCAAATAAATAAATAAAATCTTTAAAAAGAAAAAATCTTTTAAGAAAGAGCTAAAGGTTAAAAGATGGAGGTCATCAACTAGGCACAAGAACTGGAGGAGCTGAGCAAATGTGAGGGAAAAAAAAAAAAAACAATAAAAGATGGTGAAGATGGAAAAATAGAGCAAAGCAGGCAGATTACTTGGGATCTAGCACCTGAATTACAAAGGGCTTCATGGAGTGGCCTGCCACAAACTCTTTGGGCTGAGGACAGAGTCTTAAAGGTGCCAGATAAAATATGTCCCAAATATTCCACAAGATGCTATACACCAAATATTCCATGTGATATGCATACACTAAAAAAAAAAAAAAAGCTTCATTGTTTTTTCTTAAATTCAAATGTAACTGGGCATCTTATGTAAATCTGGCAGCCAATTTTAATGGAGCAGCCAGGATGGAAAAATGGCTGGACAGCTCTGCTGGGGGGAGATTATGGAAAGTTAAATCCCATGAGGCTTTGCATGGCAATTTTATTCACTTTATTATTAGGTGATCAAGAAGCCTCCCAAAAGACAAGGATGGATTTAGTAAGAAAATAAGGTGATTCTCGAGTGATAGCAAGTATTGTTGTGTTCGCCCCTACTTTCTCAGTCTTTCACACCTGTGCCTAGTGTCACCAGACCCTATAAACATCTTACCTGTGGCTTCTGTCCTGGACCCAGTCACCAAACTCTACCCTGCAGAGGTTCAGGGAAAAGAAAATGTTTCCTCTGCCTTCCCTGTGAGAAAAAATGGGAGTAAATGAGTTTTCCACATGTTGGGGTGGGTTTACCTTAGAGGAAGTCTGGCTGCAAAACCTTTACTTAAAATATCTTTAACAAGCGGGGCGCCTGGGTGGCTCCGTGGGTTAAGGCCTCTGCTTTCGGCTCAGGTCATGATCCCAGGGTCCTGGGATCGAGCCCCACATCGGGCTCTCTGCTCAGCAAGGAGCCTGCTTCCCCCTCTCTCTCTGCCTGCCTCTCTGCCTACTTGTGATCTCTCTCTGTCAAAAAAATAAATAAAATCTTAAAATATATATATATATATCTTTAACAAGCATTTGTTTTTCTTATGTAACAAGTCATTTGGAGATAGGAGTGTGGGCATTGATTTAGTTGCTTAGCAAGGTCAAGACCACATGCGTGAAATGCTCTCAGTTTCTGCCTCTTGGTTACAAGATGGCTGCTGGGGCATCCGCCACCACAGTCCTGCTTAAGGAAGGAAGGAGAAGAGGATAAGTTCATTCAACTGCTTCTGATCCTATTCTTTCAGCTTCCTGGACCGTGTTCACCTCAGCAGACCTTTGGTTCTATCTCATAAGACTTTTGAGTTTCTTATAGTGAGAGATAACTAGGAAGAAGAAAGTAGAGTAGTTTGGGGATGGTTAAGAAACAGTTGAAAGGAGCCCTGACTTGGTCACCCTTCTAGAAGGAACAGCTTCAGCAAACACTAAAAGAGAATCCAGACTCTGAAATCCAACAAACCTTGGTTCGAGGCTGTACCCCTCACTGCTTATGTGCCCTTGAGCAAGGCACTGAACCCTCCCAAAGAGCCATTTCCCCTTTCAAAGTATGAATGTAGTAACAGTGACCTCAAAGCAGCACAGGAGGTGAGAGCGGAGATGACGAACCTAATATGGTACGTGGCAGGAGATACAAAATGAAGAACAACCATTCTTATTTGGAGATGGCAGCCAATTAAACATGAGGGTTTTTTCCTATTTGGATAAAATATCCCTTTCTTAGGTGCATATTTTCATTAAGTTCCAGATTATGTACGTTTTAACTCTACAACATATTTGCAATTCAACAAAACACGGTTAAGATAGGGACTGGTCCTGATTAACCATGGACGATTACACACTCATGTCATTAGCAGAAACCAAAAACTTTACCAAAGGACATTTCTGTACACATTCAGGTTTGGGGCACTTCCCTGATATTTGCAAGTTGTTGTTTCTTATACACAATGGAAAAAAAAACTTTTGATTCAAGGAATGTTTAGTCCTACATGAAGAGAGTAAGGGTCATCTGGAAAGCCCTTCTTTTCTTTTTTGTTTTGTTTTTGAAGATTTTATTTATCTATTTATTTATTTATCTGTAAGAGAGAGAGAGCAAAAGAGAGCACGAACGGCGGACAGAGGTAGAGGGAGAAAGACAAACAGATTCCCCTCCCTGACAAGTGGGGAGTTGGACGCAGGGCTTGATCCCAGGACCCCAGGATCATGACCTCAGCCAAAGGCAGACGCTCAACCCACTGAGCCACCCAGACACCCTGAAAGCCCTTCCTTTCAATACACACATTATATTCAATTTCCAATTGGAAGAAAACTACAGAACCCATGGCACCCAAAATGGCTTCAAGAACCAAACAATAGGACTTACAGATTCACTGTGATAATCATCTGTAAAATGTCCTCAAAGGCTATCAACATTTACCCTATTTGGCCATTAAAGCTCAATGAACCCTTCCTAAGGATGAAAGAGAATCATATATGTTATTGCACTATTTGGATATTAAAAAGTCTAAATATGGGCTAGAGAAATTAGGATAAACTATTACTGTACCTACAGATGTTTAAAATTTACCAATAATGAATGCATATGCCAGAACTTGAGAAAAAGGAAAGAAGAAATGGCATTAAAAGTCTTTCTTATTTGTAAAAAAAAAAAAAAAAAAAAAAAAGCCTTCTAGACAAGCCAATTTAATACAGACAGTGCAAATAGCAATGACTTGTCCAAGGAAATCTTGAAATCCATTAGGATTGCACGTGTACAATCTGATTCAACAAGTCAGTGTATTTTTCTCAAAAACATAATATCTTTTCTGCATTGTGTGAGATGAAGGTTAGATTACATTTCTTGCCTGTGCAGTAATTCCCACATCATAAATTCTGATGAAATTATACCAATCTATAAAGCAAATGGATGTCTGACCTACCATCGCTTTCTCCTTCTCAGCAAGAGAGGCTGCCATACAGGCAAATCCCCAGCTGCTCGGAGCGATGCTATTGCTGCATGCCTTTGCCTGGGAACTGTTATTAAGTATCCTGACCAGGAGCGGCTGCTCCAGTTTGTGGTTTCTGCTCTGAATATTAAACTTGGGCATACAAGAGTCCTTATTGTGGGGAGCACTTGGAAATGGTAATACAAAATTGCTTTATATTTGCGGGATTTGATTGCTTTAGATGATACAGCCCTAGCTGGTGGGCCTCTCTTGCTGCTTGTATTCCCAGATTATAAATCATTCCTTTGACAGGGTATCTGCCACAACCAGGTCTCCGTTTCTGTGGTATCATTTTTTATATTACAACTGGCAACGGCTCTTCTGGGCTGTTCATATAAGTGACACATTTTGCATAATTTATGAGAGGGGGGTCAAAATCAAAGCTAATAAAAGCCTCCCCAACTTTTCTTGTACATGTCAAGGCGTCTCAGGCTTTGAGTCTTGAGAGGGCTGGCTTGTGGATACAGGATGTTTTTGTAGGGCGTTGGTGGGCACTGTGTGGACCAATACTGAAATTCAGGATCACAGAAGTTAACATGAAGCAAGGCTACATCTACAATTAGCCAACGGTTACAGATCATCCACCTTCAAGAGCAAAACAAGAGCTCCTTAAAATTTATGGAAAAAGGCAAAAGCACTTAATGCATCTTCACATGGAAAAGGACGGTAGAAGTGGGTGCCTCCTTTTTCTCTTCTGAGCATGAGAGCATTTAACAAGGCGGTCCCGCAGGCTTCCCTTCTGGTTCTGACATTTCGGGGGAGGCTACAAAGCTTACTGGTGGAATTGAAGCACCATGAATGCAGGTGATAGTCAAAAAGCTACATTGCTTCTCTGCTGCAAACAATTTGGCTTCGGATTTCTGATTTAAGAACCTGAAGCTGTCTCTCATTCCTAGAACCCACATACCAGCTGCACGGTAGAGCCTATATTCCCAAAGTTACACATTTTAGCTCCCGGAACACAGCTGACTTGTGGTTGTGCCCGAGATGCTCTGGTTTTTCTCCATGTGAATTTAGGGAGACGTTGATTTGAACGACGACACCCAATAAGCATAATGAGATGTTAAGCAACAGTGTAAGTTGCCTTCCAAATTATGTTCTAATGACTTTGTGAACAAAATAATCAATAGGTTAAAAGACTATTTGGAAAACACCTCGGCCCAGAAATAACAAGCTCTCAGTCACTCCCCATAAGAGGCCCAGCTTACTCTGGGTCTCCTTGGTTGCTCTTTGCTTCTTTGACAATTCCATTAGTCATAATACAAAGCAGGAACTGTGAGTGGCCCAAGGCTCAACATTAGCTGGAAGGGGTTCCAAATTAACCAAGTTCAGCATTTCCTAAGCAATTACTTGCCTTTCCCCATCCGCCCTCCTCCCCCTTCCAAAAGAGGATTTGTATATGTTTTCAAATATAGCCAAAACATAATTGCAGTGTAACTAGAGAAATCTAGTACAAAACCTCTTTGGAAACCCAGAGATATCGTCCCTGAGCTCAGTTAATGTACTGAAGTAACCTCCATCTGAATGGACTGTGTTCATATATGTGGTCTGCCCATTTCAGAGCTCTTTGGGAAATCATCTCTTTCCAAAATGTGGAAAATAGAAGTTAACAGTGCAGAATAATTTTTTTTTATTTTTTTAAGATTTTTAAATTTATTTATTTGACAGAGAGAGATCACAAGTAGGCAGAGTAGCAGGCAGAGAGGAGGAAGCAGGCTCCCTGCCAAGCAGATAGCCCAATGGAGGGCTTGATCCCAGGACCCAGAGATCATGACCTAACCCACTGAGCCATGCAGGTGCCCCAGAATAATTTTTTTATTGATAATGGTTGAATGCTGAAATCGATTCCTTCAAGAGTTTTACTTTAATCATTGGATTTTAGAACTGAGAAGACTTCATAGGCAATTTCACTTTTCCGTTGAGAAACTGAGACCCGGGAAAGTAAAAGGCCTTGCCCAAGTTCACAGAAGCAGCAGCAGAATTACGACTAGAACCTGGAGACTCCTGACCCCCATCCAGGAACTGTAATTATCAAGCTTTATTGATGATGAACTGCTGTTTGCAACATATTTTCCAATGCAATTCGGTCAAATTTACATCCAAGCAACTAAAACAAAATTTCAAGAAATTATTCTGACCCTTTTTATGTGTGATATGCTCTGATCTATTATATTTTATTCTTTTTCACTTATTTTTTTCTTGACACAGTTCATGAACTACTAATGGTTATAACGCACAATTTTTAAAACAATGTTCTAGATCACTTTTGCTCAAAAATGCCTTAATAGATTTCCTTTGATAAAGACTTCCTACAAATAAACTCCTATTCTTCCTCCTCATCCAAGACACAGAGTACAATGGCTTTCCTCATCCAGTCAAGCCCAGGATTCTGCAGACCTGCTGCATTGGATAGAAACAAAATTGACTCCTCCAGCAAGTCATGTTTTTCCTTGATATTAGTGGCCAGAAAAGCTGAAATGTCTGGAAATAGACAACCCAAATGATAGAAGATCCAGAAGCAATCAAAAGAAACAACTCTACTGAAATATGAGTTGTCCAGCCACTGGGGGGACACTGCACTTCAGAGGTGCTTACCCGGGCTTTTGGCTGAATTTTAGGGCTCTTTGGCCTGGAATCAATGGCTTTTGTTAGTAACTGCTCCATAAAACTCAGCCTGGTGGTTGGCTTATTTGGGTGAGAGGAAACACCCAAGTTCATCAGTCCCGTTTCACTAGCAGAGGAAAGGGTGGGTTTTGCTAAGAAGTTAAGCCAGGCTGCTAGTCTACCAAAGAACGAGTAGGGGCAATGTCTTCTGGAGTGGTTTTTGGGTATTCGCTTGTGGGTTTTCCACCGGTGCTCTCAGGTGATCAGTACCTCCAACCTTCTCTCTAGCAAAGCCCACGAAACCCTAGTCGCAACACATCCACTGTTGAACATGTGGTGTGTATTCCTTCCTCGCCGGGGGAAAGCACAGAGCCAGAGAGTCTGAATGGCAGCAGAAAACTGCAAGTCGCCCAGATGCCAGCAACAGGAAACGTGGAAGCAGTTCTCAGAAGACAGACCCTCCGCGTGGGCCAACTCCTGGCCCGTGATGATATGCACGCTCCCCATCTGAAATGGCTGCTTGCCAGGTGCGTGACCACAACAAGCAGGAACTCCTTTTGTCCACTTCCTCCACGGGACAAGACACGGACCTGCATCTCATCAGTTCCCAGGATGTTTGATTCCAACCCTGGGTTCATCCTTGTAGACTGGGGATGGAACAGCTTAGCTCCTTTTGCTGGAAATTCCCATGCCTCCTTCCTAGAGTAACATGGAACCAGCCAAACCTTGTTTTTCACTCAGGACTGTTTTCTGGCAAAATTCCCACTGTAGGACTCCAGCACTGACAGAGGTTAATAAGTACCATTGAGCCACTCTCCACTGCAGCGGTTTGATCTTCTTGGCTCTGATACTCTTCCTCCTCTTGGCACAAGAAAATTCAGCTTTTGCCCTTTATCTTGTTATCCAAGAGCCTGAATACCCACGACAGCCGTGGATGCAGATGCTGCCCCTTCTAAGTCCTTGGCAGAGCAGTGAAATTCAGACCAAGGCAGGCAATGCGTACAGAGCTCTTTCTTTTCCCCTAAACAGCCAGCTGGCCTGTTGCTGAAACCAAGACCAATCAGAAAAGACACACATTCATATGGGGCTGGTACTGCCTTGTTTTCTCTGCGGCCGCGGAAGACAGAGCAGACAGGGAGGAAACAGTTTCTCACCCGCAGTAAGCAAAGATGATTAAATCTGTCCTTCATCCCAACAACCCTCCACTACCTTGAGTTCCTAACTCCTTGGAGGTGCATCAGTCCACATAGTTCCACGCAAACAGGACACTACAAGAAAACTGCTGACAGAAACTTGACGGCCTCTTGGCATAAAAGTGCACATCGCTTCCCATTACAAACAATGGATCACGCTTCTGGAGCATCTACTACTTTTTAAAATCCACTCAGAAGGCTCCTGACTCAGCCTCAGACCCCACAACAGAGAAGTAAGAATGAGAGGGGCACTCAGAGATTGGGCCCTGCAGTCAGCATGGAGCCTACACTGTGTGCCATCATGTAAATCCCAAAGACGCCTCGGGTCCTGATGGAGTACAGCACTGTTCCAAGCCTCTACTGAGTGCACATGAGCTTCTTGGGCACTCAGCAGGGGAAGCTTCTCCTATGGCACTGGAACAAACCGCCATGACCTCAGTTGAGCACCCAACAGAGTCATTGGTTTGCATTTAGGAACACAAAATGCATATCTTTTCACTCAAGACTCACACCTGAAGAAGCAAGGACACTGGGACCCACCAAGGACATGTGTCACTCTGGCAGCTACCATGAGTGGAGTGGCACACAGAATTGCTAAAACAGGCAAATATATTCATGATTCAGTTCCCCTAGGAGCACCCTCCTGCCACCCTCCTCTCTTCTGCCTTGTCTCCCCAAGCATAGGGCTGAACTGGCCCATCTTTGGCAATGAATCTTTATTCCCAAATATAGCTGGGAAGATGGCTCAACTTCCTGTTTAGAATTCCTGTCCCTTTCCCCACCGTGAGGATCCCAGAATCATTCTAGATTAATTCCCATTTCTACTTCCATGTTTTTTCCAAAACTTCAAGAAGGTTTGGATGAGGATATTCAGAAATCAAAGCCGGACTCCTAGAATGCACAGGGATGGACCGGGAGCAAAGGCGCTCCATGGGAGGCAGCTCAGGGCCTCAGTTTAACACCTCTGAAATGGGCGTAGTAGCACGCTTCTCTGTGGAACGGGTGGAATCAGGTTAATTAATTGGCTTCCTCAGAGCAGAAAATGTGTCATCCTCTTCAAAACATTAAGATGAAAGGTGTGAAATGGTGTCATTGTTTCATAAATTGCTACATCAAACAAGGGACGCCCTATAAACCAGCAACAGGTAATTATCATAAAAGTAGCACACTGTTAAAACTCCCAGAAGAGCAGGGCATATTTGGTGTAAGAGGAACACACGTGGTCCTGAGCAAAAAGCCCTGCCTCCATTCCACCCCCTCAGGACCCAGCCACCACTACCTCTCCTCAAATTTCTATAACAGCCCCCCAGTGGCTCTCCCTGACTCTACTCTGCCCTCTGTGATATTGTGAGTTATCCTATGAAGTGTACATTTGGTCCTCATCTCCATTTGTGGCACAGAGCTCCTAAAACCCTTGGAATTACCTAAGGAACAAGAATGACAGAGATGTCCTTTGCCATGCTGATGAGGTGACTTTGGGACAGCACCTAATGGTGGGGGCTACTGCTGAGGGGAATGAACCATAAAATTAGAGGGTTGGCATTCTCAGTCCCAGCCAACCTCTGGAAGGCAAATCAATCTCCAATGGCCAATGATGTAATCGGTCACACCTACGTAAGTAACAATGCTTCTGTCACAACCCAAAAGAACAGGTTGGAGAGCTTCCGGGTTGGCGAGCATGTGGAGACTGAGGTGAATGGCTTGCTTGGAGAGGACGTAGGAACTCTGTGCCCGTTCCTCATACCTTGTCCCAAGCATCTCATCCATCTGGCCATTCCTGAGTTCTAGCCTTTCATAATAAATAGGTAGTCTAAAAAGTAAAATGTGTCTCTGAGTTCTGTGAGCTGCTCTAGCAAATTACTCAAAGAGGGGATGGTGGGAACCTCAGATCTACAGCAGATTGGTTAGTCAGGAGCCCAGGTGGCAACATGGACTTGTGATTGATGTCTGAAGAGGGAGGACGGTGGCTTGTTCCTTCTCTTCCTCTGGGTCCTTGCTCAAGTGCGATTTTCTCAGTGATGCCTTCCCTGACAACCTTGTTTAAAACTATACCCCTCACTTCACACACAATCTCCCTGCCCCTTTCCTGGTTTATTACTCTCCGCAATTCTTATCCATCTAAACTACTATTTTTTGTTTCTTTTTGGCTTCCCACAGGACAAGGCCATCTTTACAAAGGCCAGGATTTTGTTTCAGTTTGCTCACTGCTGCCTCCCCAGCTCCTAGGTCAGTGCCTGACACACGAAGGCGTCTGATAAATATTTGTTGGGTGAATAAATGAATGACAAGCTCTTCCAAAGGTCAGGACTTTTTGCACTTCCCATAGGATTATTCCTAGTTAGACCCTCTGATCATATCTGCAGCTTCCCTTGTGACTATTTTTAGATGTTCAAGCTGCCTTAGAGGGAGTTATCTGGTAGAGACAAGAAGACACAAAAAGACAAGGCCATGGATCAAACTTGTTTCCCAAAAGTGGTGACTATGCCTTCTATTCCCAATAATGAACTATTTTTTTTTTATCTGATAAATCCCTGGGCACTGATTAGGACCTTCTCTGATGACTAAATGAGTCAGTGAGTCTGAGGTTAGACCGTGGCTCTCCACCACTTTGTGCTGAGATCCCACAGACCCCTTTTGTGAAGACGGCATTAGGAGAAGACACCCATATGTGTGGCTTATTAAAGGCCTTTCAGTTGCAAGGAGCAAAAATCCATTCCAGCTGGCTAAAGCAATTGAATGGGCTTTACTGGAAAAACACAGGGATAGCTCAATGAACCTTAAAAAAGGAAGGACTCATGAGTGATTGAAATCACAAACTGGAACGCCGACATAAGCAGTGTTTATCTTCTGGTTCCAGTTCCATGGTCTCTCCTCACAGCTGGCCTTTTTGTACCTGTTTCATGAACCCCTCTGTCTTTCCATGCGTGTGAGTGGGACATTACTGCCCCAGGCGTCTTTATGGTCACCCGCCATGCAAGCCCCATCAGTGGCCACAGTCCTACTCCTAACTTCAAGGAGAGAAAATAGGATCCACAGGATTGGAACAGAAATTCACCTGCTATAATTTTTTCTTTTTTTTTTAATTTTTAAAGATTTTATTTATTTATTTGACAGAGAGAGACAAAGCAAGAGAGGGAACACAAACAGGAAGAGTGCGAGAGGGAGAAGCAGGCTTCCCGCTGACCAGGGAGCCTGATGCATAGCTTAATCCCAGGACCCTGGGATCATGACCTGAGCCGAAGGCAGACGCTTAGTTACTAAGCCATCCAGGGGCCCCTCACCTCCTATAATTTTTGGTGTCAATAGGGGTGAAGTCTTCTACAGATCTGTAATTCCCTATCTGAACCTTGTAGATCCAAAAGTATTTCAGATTTTATAGCTTTTCATATTTTAAAATGGTGATCTCCACCGTATATTACATGACATCATCACTAGGTCTGAGGCCACATTCTAAAATGAAACATGTGAACACTTCTAAAGGAAAATGAATGAATATTCATAATAAATGGAAAAAAAATAAAAAAATATTTGCAGCATTAGATCAGGTCAGCCTTTACCACCAAGGGAGTTCAGTTTGGGTTTGGAATTGATCCAAAGGAGTTGGAAGATCTTTCCATTTTCAGAATCATTTGGATTTCGGATTCAGGATGAGTAGGACAACCATGCCATTTATTGTGCAGACTTCACTTCTGAGAGTAAAGGGGTTGCTATTAAGGATTGCCTCGGGAGGGAATGCTGAGAATATGCACCTGGCAATATAATTTCCCAATTTCTCCAATCTTCCCATAATTACAGAGAGAGCCACCAAGACAGAAAAACCAAAATCCATGGACAGCATCTACTGGAGAAAAAAAAAAAAAACTAAGTAACAGGTATTCCCCCAAAACCCTAAAAACCATTAAATATTTGAGAGCTCCCAGATCTATGCAGCATATGTGTAGGAAGAAGCACATGGAAGGTCTGGGGCATTGACTAGATGGGCTTGAGGACAGAAAAATCCCAAAATACCCACTAAGTCTATACTGGAAATGGGGCGGGTCAATTTGAAACAGCCATTGTATCTGGGAGAGACTTTGGTACTAATGAATTCTTGGGTGAGTGCAAAGGTTTATGAAAGTATCTTAAGGGACTGCCATAGCCTGGGACCTGGGAACACCCAAAAACAAAGAAAAATTTCTTTACAAGATCAAGCTCCTCTTTGAGGGTAGAATACAGAGCAGGACAGGACATCGAAAACAAAACAAAAAGATCCAGATAAAAGTGTGGGTAGGCAGCACTGGGGGTAGTTCTCTGATTATAAAGTCATATTTTTTACTGAGAAGGAGGAAGAGGAGGAGGAAGAAAAGAAGAGAGTTCTAGAGCCATGAAGCTAGGAAAAAAAAACATTCTGACTCCCCCACCTCCACCTAAAAGTAAGGGAAAACTCATTTTACATAATAACCAACAAAGTATGATTGTGGTTGAATCCTACACAAAGTCAATATTTTTTCAAAAAGAGAGTAAGGAAAAGAATGATGGGCATGTCAGAAGGACACACCCACAAAATAAGAATGCAAACAATATTTTGAAATGGACTAAAAGAGATAAAGATGATGTAAAATTATGGAAAATATAGGGAGCCTGCATGGCTCACTCAGTTAGGCATCTAACTCTTGATTTCAGCTCAGGTCTTAGGATCCAAACCCGCACTGGGCTCCACACTCCGCCAGGAGCCAGCTTCTCTCCCTCTCTCCCTCTGCACCTCCCCCTGTACACATGCTCCCTCTCTTACTTGCTCTCAAATAGGTAGATAAATCTTTTTTTAAAAAAAAAAACTAAAATTATGGGAACTATGAAAGAAAATTATTAGTTGGAATATTTTTAGTTCAGAAACAAAGTTATAGAACCCAGAAAAAAATTAGAAATAAATAATCATTTTATAAGTGAAAACCAAACTGCGGAAATAAAAAGTGAGCCAACCACACTTAACACCCTGGAAAAAAAGCCAAAAATTGTTCAACTAAAAAGAAATAAAGGAACAAATAGGAATGAAAAGAAAATGGTAGATATAGGAGAGAGCTCAAAACGAAAAAGAAGCAACGTATGTATTATAGGAGGTCCCCCTCTGCCTCCAAGAAGGAAACCAAAGTAGGAGAGCAGAACAAATACTAAGAAGGAAAATTCAAGAAAAAAGTCCTGAAATAAAAACTTGCTTGAAATACAGTTAACCCTTGAACGACATGGGTCGGTGTGCAGATCCACTCGGACGTGGATTTTTTATGGTGCAGGACTGTAAATGTATTTTCTCTTCCTCATGACTTTCTTAACATTTTCTTTTCTCTAGCTCATTTTATTGTGAGACTATAGTATGTAATACATAACATAAAAATATGTGTTAATTGACTGTCATATTATCCGATCAACTGTAGGCTATGACAAGTTACATTTTTTATGGGAGTCAAACATTATTCACAAATTTTCAACTGCATGTGGGGTTGGAATTCCCTTAAACCTCATAGTGTTTAAGGGTTAACTGTACATATGAAAGGGATGTATCATGGACCTGAAAAAAAACAAACACAGAACAACCAATGTTGAAATGTAGTCTTGAAAGCCAACTGAACTTTAAGAAGAAGAAAAAAAAAAAAGTCCTTTGGGCACCCAAAAAAGACAAAGTCACTGAGAAAGAAACTAAGAATATCATTAGATTGCTCAATAGTCATGCTTTATGCCAGGAGAAAAAAGACTATCTTTGGCATGATCAAGGGAAAATGTGATTTTATATTTTTTTTATCCAGTCAAATTGACATTAAATTCTAAATACCACAGATAAACTGTGATGAACATGGAAGTACCCCAAATATTTTTCTCATGAGCTCTTCCTGAGAAATTTACTAGATAACAAGCTTGGTGGGACAAAATGGTGGGAGACATTGCCGTGAGGACTGGTGATTCAGTATTCCTGGCAGGAGAACACAGACATACAAATGTAAGACAAGATTTTTAAGTAAAAACCCTATAATCCTGAACTTGAATTGAAAGTATCAGCATAGGGGCACCTGGTGACTCAGTGGGTTAAGCCTCTGCCTTCAGCTGAGGTCATGATATCAGGGTCCTGGGATCAAGCCCAGCATCAGGCTCTCTGCTCAGCAGGAAGTCTGCTTCCCCTCTCTCTGCCTGCCTCTCTGCCTACTTGTGATCTGTCAAATAAATAAATAAAATCTTAAAAAAAAAAAAGTATCAGCATATACTTATGATATGTTTCACCTTTAAAATTTTCTTAGCCATATCCACTGAAAAGGTCTAGAAACACAACAAAACAGTAGAAATGAGCAGCCCAGTGTCTCAAGCATGGTCTCTATATACTATGTCCTACTGAAAGGACACAGGGCTTCTTGGAGAAGTGGCTGATTCCAACACCGCAAAGGGAGGTATACAAGACGATCTTGACACCTCTTATTATATTAGAAGCAAGGGAGCTACCAGGAGCTATTGGGATCTTGTCAAAGAACTGAAGAGCCAAGTTAAAGACATTCACACCAACCAAAATATGGGATAGTTTGAGTACCAATAAGGATAACAACTGTAATGAATTAAAACATATGAAATGTATTTACATCCATGAATTAATAATGATGTCAAAATAACCAGTTGAAAAAAAAAAGAGAGATAGAGAGAGGAAAATTACATAGGAAGGAAACTCAAAGGATATGTCAAAATATTGCAGCGCATGTCCTTATTTGAATCTTAGTTCAAATAAACAAAAAGCCTTAAGAAATACACATTTTCTAACACTTATGAGAAAAGTAGAAATTTCAACAACTGCCTTGATGTTTGATTATATTAGGGAATTACAGTTCATTATCTCAGGTGTGATAATGGCCATGGTGGAGATGCTTTTCGTTACGTTTCTATCTTTTATAATTATGGTGACTGGGGTTTGTTTAAAAATAGTACAGGAGAGAAAATAAGATTATCTGGACCCTTGTTATTCTATTCTGTGTAATTTTGTATATTTTGGAAATTTTCCATTAGAAAAGTGTTTTGCTTTCCCCCACCCCCTCCCCCCACTTTACACCAGGAGAACAGAACTGAATTGGGACTGGTTCAGGCAAAAACAGGCTGCCGTTCACCTCTGGATAAGGAATTATGAATATATGGTCCAAATGTTCCTACAGGGACCTGGGGAGCTGGTGATAGGCCTGTCAAACACCCAAAAGTTGTCCTGCATGATTATTTACAGATCATTTAGCATTTTTTATGTCATTAGCTAATCTATTTTTGTTTTCATTTTTACCTGTGTTAATCTACACATAATTGGTGCAATGACAATTCCTTATTTGTGTAATAACAGTTCTGCCATGCACTTTTTTCTTTTCCTTTTTTTTTTTAACCTGGCTCAGTTTCTCCAAAAGAGCCTCTAGCAAACAGGCCACTAAAATTTGGCAGCTTTATTGTTGAATGCATTCTATTATCATTTTTTAAGGCTAGCACCACATTCCTTTAATGATTTAGGACCTTGCACGGTTTTAAACGTCTCCCAAAGCTTTCATTGTAAATTGTGTTAAACATCAAAGGAGGTAAGGATGCCCAGATGCTGTTTACCTCCTGTGAGATTCTCTGCACTGAACAGGACGGGTAGCGCTCAGCAGATTCAGAACTGGCGGATGGGGGCGGGGAGGGTAGAAAAGAAGTAACCCTCATTTTTGGACGCTAATCTAAAGCCTCGCTCTGAGGATGAAAAACCACATTAGAAAATCTTTTTAAAAGTCAACCGTCTGCAAAGACTCCTCTGCTTTTATTTCCCGTCCCATCAAGAAACACAGTGACAATTCCTGTGTCCGCAGGAGCAGAGAGGTCCCGTGGGGCTGTGGCTGGCTTAGAGTTAGTATTACTGGCTGTCAATGGCACTTGTTTAACCAGAGCCCCTAAGCCAGAGGCCTAGAAAAGTCCTTCTTATTCTTTATGAACTGTTTTCCAAACAAAAGCAAAACAGCATCTACACACGTCCCTGCTCTCCACTCGGCAATGTCCTGGGCGCGGGGGGGGGGGGGGGTGTGCTATCCCTTGGCTTGTTCTGACGCTGATGCTTCCATTCACGTCATTCAATGATGTTAGGAGATTTGTGTCATTCTTCAGAAGGGCATTAGAAAGAGATCTCTTGGCTGCCCCCAGGCCCTATGTTTTAAGGAAAAACAGAAAAACAATTTCTGCTCATCCTTCACCACCATCCCCTCTTTGCAAACTTTTGACGGCTTTGTGTCTCTCTAGATGTCTGCTTATTTTGTGACAAGAAACACCGGTATTGGCCCATCCAGTCTGGAATTTGTCAGTGGGAAAATTTCAGTTGCACAGTTGCAGAGAGCGCCCTGTTTCTTCTCCTCCGCTGCTGACATTTATTCCCTTCCCAGTGAATACCCTTGTCTGCCTGTCTGTCTGTCCCCAGATGTTCATGAGGGATCTGCCATGCCCCCAGCATAGTTTTAAGCACCAAGGACACCATTGTCCCTCCAGGGCCTCCTTTATTTCCTTCCAAAATGCTTGTTCAGTGCAGACTGTCCCTGGGTCCTGCTCTCTGTGACCACACGACAGCATGACACAGGGTAAGAGCTTGGGCTCTGGGGCCAAGCTGCTTGCATGTGAGCTCTGGCTTTGTAACCTCAGACAAGTCATTTAGATCTGCTGTGCCTCAGTAAACTCATCTGTATTATGGGGATGTTAAAGTTCCTATTCCCATGGTTGTTGTAAGAACTAAATAAATTGATACACATCACGGGGCCTAGAACAGTGATGCAGGCTCCATAGCTGTGAGCTATCTCTGCAGAATGGGACACACAGCTCCCTTGAACCATTCTCCCTCCTCCTTTGCCCTTGGCCATCCCCAACCCCCAACTCTTCCCCCTCCCCCCCCACTCCTTCTCTCATCTTCTCCCTTAGCCTACTCTTTTCTTATACTTCCTCTTCTGTCTCCAAAAAGAGAGAGCATGAACTCTAATACCCTAACCTACTTCTTCTAAATGATGTATGTCTATCAAGCCTAAAGCTTGATTGTGTTTCACAGACAAAAATAAATATGAAAGCACGAGCGCAGTTAACTCCCCACTCTGCTAACGAGGAGAGTGTCCTTGGCACTTGGCTTCTGGGCCGGTTTTGCTGATCTGAGGCAGTGGAGGGAAATGGAGATCAGAAGCTGAGACCCCACCCGGGAGCCCCCCTCTGTCAGGTGGGCTCAGAGTTTCCCCTGGAGAAAAGAAAGCCCCCAAGGGCCTGGGAGAGGGAGATCTAGGAAGCATGGGGGCAGCAAGAAAGGGAGAAAAATGAATCAGGGTATTCTGGGGTGAAGGAGAAATAAAGAAGGTAAGTAAGAAGTTTGGCCATGTGTTGTACGTGCCATCGTTCCTCTGCTGCCTTCTCAAGGAAGGGTCCTATAGGGACACACAAATCACTGATAAGAGTTTGGAGTCTGATTGGAGCTTCTTTTGGATTCTGTGCACAAGAAGGCCCAAATTTTTTCGGGTTACAACTAAAACAGCAGCAAGCACTCAACTCCATTCCCACTGTGTCCCAGTCACCTTGCCGGGGCCTCATATGCAACATCTCTCGTTCTCACAGCCACTCTGCCAAGCAGGTGGGATTCTTCCTGTGTTACTGGAACTCAATTCCAATGGAGTTAAGCAACTTGCAGTAGGCTAATGAGAGGCAGAGCCAGGACTTGAACCCAAGTCTTGGCTTCCAAAGTCTGGAGTCTTACCAACACTCCACTGAATCCAGACATAAGCTTTTCAAGTGCATGTTTAAAATTTTGTTATATTATTACTACTACGCTTCTAAATTTCAGAGGTGTGCCTAGTGTAATACTGTGTGCATACCAAAACGTGTCATCTTTAGCTCCTTGAATGGGGATACCAGTCAGAGTTAACAGAGACTTCTGATTGTATATTATTAGAGCTTCATATCAAAACATCCTATGCATATATCAAGATGAGGCTAAAGAAAAATGATCATTTTTCAAATATTTTAGTGTGTGTGTGTGTGTGTGTGTGTGTGTTCTGACAAAGAAATAAAGGCTCTAAGGAGGCTGTTTAAGATTTTAGTGCAGCTACTTAAAAATAAGTACATAATGTTGTTTGATTTCTGCGAGGCCTAAAAGAATAGTAAACAAATCGTGAAGCCAGTCCTTTACAGCACACTACCTGGGAAAAGCATTGTTTGTTCACAGCAAATATGTAACTACAAAACACATTAAAATGCAGAAAAATCATCTGACCAAACAAAATAACGATAAATCAATCTGAAACTTGTTGCCATTACAGGATATTAAATATGCTCACCTAGGGAAGAATGTGCCTTAGTCACCTATTTAATTGTGCACATAATTAAAGGGGTTGACGCACTATGATTTATAGGTTGGATCTTCTAATTACTTAGCTGTAGCAATTAGGATTTTCTTTGTATTACACTTCTTCAGGCCAAAGATGCCTTCTATCGCTCAGGCCAGATTTAGGAGGGCAAATTCTGGCTTCTGTCCCATTCCCCAGTGATGCCCCCCAGTTGAAGTTGTTCCCCACTGGGAATCTTAAAGGTGAGTCTAATGCTAATAAAAGGAGAGCCTTCTATTATTTATCTAGTGTGTTCCATGTGCCAGGAACTCTGCTTTATGTGCCAGGGGTTAAAAGTACTGGCTCTGTCATCAAAACACCTAGGTCCAAATGTTGGCCCAGACACTTAGTAGCTATGTGGCATTGGGAGACTTACTTAACCTCTCTGAGCTTTAGTTTTCTTCCCCACAACCTAGAGCTTCCAGAAGTACTTACCTCAAAGAGTTTTGAAGATGAAATGCGATACACATTTAAAGCAATCACTTGACAGAGCACTTGGCATGTAATAAGGACTCAATGCATGCATTATTTTTAGTGCATTTCATATTTGCAACCCTATGTATCATTTATTCATTCATTTTTGCATCATGCAGCCAATATTTGAGTACCTGTTTGCTGACCCAGAAAACCGTGTTCTTTTCATTACTCTTCCTTGCCTTTCCAGGACACACGCCTCACAGTCCTGGGCAGAGGAAAGCCATTTAGTATGTTGAATGAGAAAAACTCAACTTTTTCAAGTATCAAAAGGCTTAGATTTAAGCTAGTGTAAATCAGTTTTCAGATATCACAGAGCCCTGGAGAACACGTACAACCAGAATGTCAGCATGAGGCTAAGCTATGTGGCCAAAGCTCCTAGCGTCGAAAGAGCATGTTGGGTTTCACCACGATGGTTAAGTGAAAGCTTGGAGGTACCTTCCAAAGACTATACATGAGGGCTGGGAGAAAGTACTGACCTTCTCTTCAACTCAAGAAATATTTGCTGGGTTATGCCATGTGCACAGCTCTGTGCTGGGGCTTGGGACCCAAAGGTGAACAGTAGCTATGGTCTCTGTTCTCAATGGCCTTGAGTCCCAACAGGGACATGAAGATGTAAACCAGCGTTAACCAAGCCAGTGACAAGAGCAAGGGAAACTGAGAGAAAGAGTAGCTGAAGTTGTCTGGTGAAGTCTCAGGAAGTGTCCTAGAGGAGAAGATGTTTGGGCTGAGGTTCTAGGTATAGTGTTGGCCATGAGGACAAATATGAAAGAATTTCATGGAGAACCAAAAGAAAGCCTCTGACAAGAAGTTTTAGCCTAAATAAGGGAATAAAAATAATAAACAGAAACATAGCTGCTGCATATTTAGTCAAATCCAAGATCCCTATTAAACATCTTTTTTTTCCATTTTAATGATCTTCTCTTTTAGCTCTATGAATGATTTTCGCCAATTTGGAGACATCGCTCCAAAATGAGATTCAGCGCATTAAAAGCAAGCCAGTGGCCCCCACGATGCCTCGAACAATGAAGAATGCCTAACGGGCATTCAGCAAGACATGATGAACTGAAGGTACACCCCCCCTCCGCCACAGAAGGTCTGGCGTCTCTTTCCCTCTATGTAGCCTGAATGGAAAAAACTATATTAGCATCATGGCCCGTTTCCTTTGGCAGAGAGAATTACAAAGTGTGTATTCTTTCTATTTATGAAAAACCAGTACTCTAGAAAAGCAAGCTATTTGTGTTGGCAATACAAAAAACGTGGACTTGTTGCCACCAAATAATACCCAGGCCATGAAATACACACCCATCACCTTTCAATTAAATAAATAGGGTCCTTTATCAGTAGAAACGGAACAGTGTGCTCAGCTAGAAAATTGCCCTGTTGGAAACATTACTCGATTTCATTTGGTGGGTCCCTTGCCTTTCCATTAGGGTGTTTGAGATTCTGATAAGTGGTTGGAGGGGGTTTTTCCTTTCGAACTTCATTAAACAGCATTTCCTTGTGACAAAAGTCAAAGGTTTGATCTCAAGAATTAGGAAGTAAGTTTCTCTTTCACTGTGCTGGGAGAAAAAATACTTCAGGTGAGATAAGACCATCAGGAAATACCGTTTTGATTAGCAGCTGAAAAACAGCTCTCTCCCAAAAAACGTTTGTATCTGCTGAGCGCAGGGAGCACGCCTAAGTCCTAGTGGGAACCAATGAAGACTTACTTTCCTCTCCCCAGGAAGCCAGTAGGACTCTCGTGCTCTTTCTGCCCTCTGGTGGCTGGTTTTGTAAAATGCACCCAGAAGGCTACATGTTGTAAGCAGGCAAGAATGACTTTCTTCGTTTTTCATATGATTTCATGTAATTCTTATCTACAATTACAGTGCCCCAAAGCTTCTATCTTCTGACCTGTAGACCTAATGTTCAGTTTCCTAATCAAATTGACTGAAACCCTGACTTTTATTTAATTAAACACAGAATCAGGCTTTAAAAATATGTCTCAACGTTCAGGTTTGAGCTAGTTCAAGTGAGTTGCAGATGAATCGTTCTAATGAATGAATTCACCTGGTGGGTGAAACCCACTACACTATCGCGAGCAAACCCTTGAACAGCAGAGATCAGTGAATTTAATTCATCAGACAAGTTCATTATTGGCATGCTGAGGCTAAAATCCATATGACTAAGAATAACAAACGCCATTTGAAGAATAAATAAGTGTGACTTGCTTATTATAAAGGTACATTAACTAAATCGGTATTGGCACAAGAAAAGACAAAGTTCAGAAACAAATCCACATATGCATGGAAATTTGATAGAGGAGAGAAAGGTATTATATATAAATCAGAGTAAAAAGATAGGTTCGTAGGAAATGCTACTGAGAGAATTTGTTATTCTTTCATGCAAAAATAAATTTAGACTGCCCCTCAAACTATAGAAAATGTAACAATATATATCAGAGGTCCTATGTGCCCAAGTGTAAAAACCAAAACTTAAAAGTTTAGAATAAAATATAGAAGACTATCTCTAAATAGCTAGCCCCTCCACCAAAAAAGCAAAGATAGTTCTATACAATTACATAGCATAAAACTTTTGTCAACATCACCTTGAAATTAATGGACAAGATAAGAGGAAAATATTTGCAACACACATAAATAATGAAATCTTAGTATCTAGTCTATATAAAGATTCTTGTAAATCCATTTTTTAACAGGCAAATAACCCAACAAGAAAAGAAAAGAAAGAAAGATACATGAACAGGCAATTTACAGAAAAGAAAACCCAAATGGCCAATATATACACACAACCTATTAGCAGTGAAGGAAATGAAGACCAAAACCTCAGAGAGATGGAATTCAGCTCCGTCACATCAACCATCTAAAAAAAGCCGGCAATACCAGATCCAGATGTAGACAAGGATGTGGAGAAATTGGAAATTCTCTACATTCCTGATGAAAGTTTAAACTGGCACAATCATTTCTGAATATTTAATAAATAACTAATGAGTTATAAATAGCTAATTGATACCTAATTGGCATTGGACAATAATTGATGGTTATCTTATAAATACATAAGGAACATATATTAAACATCCAAGTAATACCTAATCAAGTTGATGATACATATCCTGTACAGCCACGCCCTTCTGGGTCCAAAGAGTTTTTTGCACACATGCTTCAGGAGTTGGCAGTAACGAAATTGATGAGACATTGCCCTCAGACAACCCTCATACCGCAGATCTCCTCGCGTGCTCTAACAGTTCAGCATGGCACACAAGCATGGGCTGTGGGGTTGCACAGACCTGGAGGCTCATACACTTTGTAGCTCGTGACTTCTAACAATTGCATAATCTCTCTAGATGCCAGTTCCCTCATTTTTGCTGGGAAGAGTAAGGTCTGTACCCTAAAAGTATTGGGGAAATGAAATGGCAGATCCATGAAGTCTTTTGCACAGTGCCTAGCACATAGAAGATGCTCAATAAATTGTTGCTATTGCTTTCATCCTCATTATGACTACCTCACTGGGGATTACTAATAATTAATGAGTAAGGGGGAATTATCATTTCTGACTAGGAAGACAGGAATCAAGAAAGAACATTCAAAGACATATTCTTAGGGTAGGAAGAATGACAGTCAGGGTGTTCCATAGGGGAAAAAACCAAAGCATCATGAACAGTTGTACCATCTAGTAGATTACAAATGAAAGAACCTCACTAACCCTGAATCATTCACCTGTTGGAGGCTTTGCAACGTGCTAACATGGACAGTGGAGATCAGGGGAACATGGTAATCGCCATATTTCCTCACTCACTGACAGACTGGGTTTCTAATCATTACGAAGACACATGCACTACGTCTGTGAGGCATCCCATTAATCACTTGAAAGAATCCCATTAATTGCTTGGTTCTGATGCTGAATTCCTAACCCGGCCAAAGGGAAGACCCAGCCATCCAATGCACCCAATGAAGCACTTGGGCTGGTCCATCCATGACCCCAGGGTTGAGATCTGAAGCATGTTAGGCCAGATTCAAAGAAATAAAACTGAAGATGGTTTCCCAACATCAAGTTCATTCCAGCAAAGGAGCAGGCCAGAGCGTGGAAAAGGCAGATAAAATTCTTTGGGTCACATCATTTTCGGTGAGCCTCTTTTAAAATCAATTTGCTAAATTCACACACACACACACACACACACAAAACCCTTATGGTCTTGGTCTTGGTTTTGCTTGTCTGTGGCTATCCTCAGAGGTCATGGCTCAAAGGCCTCTCCGAATTTGAAAGCAACACAGAAATAGCATAATGGACTAGACCTTACACTCTAGGAAGAATTTTCCCTCCAGAGATCACATATATATTTATGTAAGAAACCCAAATTAAAGGATTTTTTTATGTGGTCCTTACCAGAAAGTTCATCTAGGGCATAAACTGAACCTAATAATATTTCACACAATTTGCTCTCTCTAGGTCTCCAAAATGCTCACTTTCCCCCTTTAAATTATAATTAAGGTAAATTAGAAATGCAAACCTGGAGAAAAATTCCTCTATGCTGAGCTTTCATTAGGAATTAATCATCAGCTGATTGCCTTAGGTTCAAAGTCAAACACATTCCAGAATTCTGTCCTCAAGGTGAAGTCATTTTTATTCCTCAAAACCTACATGCATTTTTTCCCCCTTCCAGCAAGGCTCAGACACAAAGTCATCCCCATGGAGGGAAAGACGTTCAAGGCCCCTCTCCCTCTACAAACAAAGCCATTTCCTGTACCATTGGTCATTGTTTCTGAAATTCATTTGCGGGACAGTTGGTGGAGTAGATTGTAAGAGCAGATTGACAAAAAGAATGTAAAATTGTACATGGCATGCCAACTGTAACAGGGGAAGGCTTGACAAGCAAAGAAATCAGTACCAAGTCAGATAACTTTACATATATGTAAATTGGCTGGAAACATGCCTGTCAGCCATCGCTTTCTGTCTCGGGGGCCTGCAAGCCTCTAAAAGGTATTCAGAGCCATAGACGAGATTGGATGCAGCAAAACCAACCGGGTTCTTCCCCAGCCACCAGTACCCGCCATCCCCAAGAGCCTGGACAGTGCCAACCTTCCCTGCCCCTCGGGAGTCATGCTTCAACATTGATGTGTACATGTATGTGTTCTTCAGTAGTTCACTAATCACCTGCTACATGCAAACACATGGCTACGGGGCCTGGATGAGATGCTTCAGCTTAACCAGGGCAGGAGACAGACTGTCACCAGGACTTACTACGGCCTTCCATCTCTTTGCTGGTCCCTCTTTCCAGACAGGTGAGATGAAGCACCTGCCCTCTCACCTGTCAGCTCCAGATTGTCCGTACCCTGACATGAGCCCCTGGCCCAGGGAGCACATTAGGAGCGCTAATGGTGTCGTCTCACGGCTAATCAGCCCATCTGGCTACCCTCACCTTGTCCTGTCTTCCAAACCCTCTGACGGTTGTCTGCTCTCCCTCCAGCTGATGCCTGCGGGTTCCTTAATTCCTCTGCTCCCAAAGGGGAAGCACTTCTTGTCGGCAAAGCTTCCTTATTCTCCCTCTTGGCACTCACCATCCTTTCCTGCTGGTGTGTAGGTGGAGTTTTCTGGAAGGTGAGGGGTGGTGGGGTTTGGACTGCCAAGTGTTTGCTGGGGATCAAGCCCTGTGAAAGGAAGGAGAGGGGTGGCATCAGCTGCAGGGTAAGGCCCAGGGACCTCAGAAAACCCTGCCACCCCACGAGCTCTGGCACAGTTGCTGCCTGGCAGAACTGTCCCTTGTTGAGGTGAAAAGGCACAGCCCTTAGACTTCCGTCCAGATGACCCCGTCCCTGGATATGGGCTTCCCCAAGAAAGGGTGTGCCCCTGGGTAAGGGCAGTCCACAGCTCAGAGGCCCAGGAGCTCACGGTTGGAGGTTCTCTGCTGACCCCAGTCCCCACAGCTGGGCAGCAAATCCTCCCTCGATGGGGGTCTGGGTAGAAGGTCTCATGCCTATGATACCTGTCATCTTCGACACAGAGCCCTGCTGGTTTGACCTCACAAATCTGCCTGCTCAGGGTTCTGACCTGTTCGGGGCTTTGTCTAGACTCTCTTTGGACTTCTGGTGCAAAAACTTTGTATTTTAGTTCAATTCCTTAGAACTTAGGACTGCCATGCCAGTACCTGGGAGACATGTTCGGGGATACCCTTGGAGGCCGTGGATACGGGACAGCTCCGCTCATCAATTCCACTGTCCCTCAGTGTGGCCCATCCCTGCCCCCTGAGCAGCTCTGCGGGTCCTGCCATGTGTTGATATTCCTGAAGAGCTCTGGGTGCAGAAATGGAGATCAGCAGAGGGAGACTGCCGGCTCGCCAACTTAGACTCGTGGGTACAAACACAGAGCAGAGCACAGAGCAGACGCATCATGGGGTAAACAGTGTAAGAGAGAGAGTTGAGTTCTGTGCACCAATATCGGGAAGACAGTTTCAATTCCCTGCAAGTGATGCTGAAAGAAATCGTTTTGATCTGGGGACTCAGGGCCCTTTGGTACAGTTGAAGCTTTGAAGCCATGGAAAATCAGTGGGGGGGGGGGGTGGCGCCCGTTTCCTGAATGTTCTGTAAACCCTGCTCCTCCTCCACCATGGTTCTCCTTTCTCTCAGCCAAAGAGCTCACCCCCGCTTCTCAGAGTCCTTGGCCTTGAGCCCCAACCAGGCTTTCTCCTTCCTCGACTACATCGCTGGCTTCTCCTTCCCCCGTGACTTTCACTGCTCCTGACACAACGTTCCCTGTCTTAATGCTCCTCCCCTTCTTGAAAAATAAAAAAATAAAAACCACCTCCACCTGAGAGCCTTCTCTGATTAACCTCTCCTCATTCTGAGGATGAGTTTACTCTGCACTTCCAGTATTGGGTTTATATTAAAACCAAATGGCACCGTATGAAATTTCAAAGCATTACCCGAGCTCTTACCTTCATGGCATCAGTTCCTTTCTTAAGTCAATTAACCAGCAAATAAGGCGAGGGAACGTTTTAGTGCCATTAGGGACACGTTAGGTGGTGGTTCTTTGCGTTTTATAAACTGGGCTGGTTGTAATGAGGTTTGACCCGGTGCCTATTTACACGTGGCTATTTGCTGAATGTTTGCAATTGTTCCTAGCAAGGAATCTGTACGAAACTGGTCTATTTCAGTCACAATCCAAAGGCCCCATCGTAAGGTGACAGGATTTCCTGTAATCCTATAGGGACTGTGTTACAACACTATGCCTCAACAGGACCTTGAGGATGAAATGGTGCCAGCGTTTTCCAAGTATTTGCCCCTCATCTGTAGGAGGCCTCTGCAACCAAATGGTAAGTAGCTCAGGGCTGTGGCCACTCCTTCGATAAACACTTGGAAGCAGGCATCGGACATCCTGGGTGGACTAATTTAATCCTTCCAAGGACCACAGGAGAAAACAAAGATGAGTGAGGTTTGGAATTCTGAGGTCACACAGGTGATGACAGGGCAGGAGTCTGGATAGAACTTTCTTTCTAAATCCACTCCTTTCCCACCCAAACCTTGTTCTTTGTTACTGCCCACAGCGGGGTTTAGACGGGTCTCCGAAACTCGGCAATGCAACACTGGCTACCTGCTTGGCTCCACAGCAGCCTGCTCCCCAGGAAGTCAGGATTTTAAGAAGTTTGGGGTAAGACACAGAGGGCGCTTTCTTAAAACCAGGAATTAAGGAGATCCTGCCCCTCTTGAGCAAGAAAGTCGGGTTGAGAAAGGGTATTTGCAACATACAGCTTTTCTCTCCATTGTTCATCAACATTCTTGAGATCTTCCCACCATACCCACATCGGGTCACAGCCGAATAAAATGAAAAGCAGTGTATAGGAGGCACCATGCAATCCGCCTGGGTCTTGGATCCAAGCTTGCGGGAAATCCACAAGGAGTGTTGCAAGGTGAACCCTGGCAAGTAATCAGCGCGTCGCCTCTCAAAACCCATTCAACGGACAGATGGGCTTTTGCCTAAAGTGACCATTCCTAAGAAAGACAGGCACTGTTTCACCAAATTATCTCCCTGGGAGTCTGTCGTATTCAGTGCCGTGCAATAATCCAGATCTTCTCCTACTAAAAAATTCTGTTAAGTCAAACGGGACTAAAGGACGCCTCCACTCCCCACCCCCCACCAACATATGATGGAACGAAAACTTTGGTCATGAATAAAAATCCAGCCTCCTGCCTCATGTATTTCCCTTGTGGAGGGGCTGTGTGGCTTAACGGCACAGCCACTACATAGGCAAAAAATGCAGAGTTTGTCTCTTTTGTCAGTCTGGAGATAAAATCCTATTCTTTGTAATCCCTGAAGAGACAAATCAAATAAACTCAGGCTGAGCTAACCAATTTCAATCCATCAAAGCAATCAAATTCTGTTTACCTGAATCACAATGATTTCTAAAATGTTATTAAAAAGTAAAATGGAGTTTAACTATTCCAAAAAACCGAAAATGATGTGCAAACACAAAAGGGATAAGATTTCTGTAATTATGTAGACATAAAGTCGGTGCCATCATTTGAGCCACAATACATTGTAGCTTTGGCATATAAAGATAAAGAGCCCTTTGTCTAACACGGCTGCTCCAAGCGATGCATAAACATAATTAATGTAAGAAGTCTTCAAAGAGGTGACTATTCATTTAGTTAGTTTTATTGCTCTTTCGGGCAAACAATGGTTTTATAATTTAATAAACCAATTAACTGATTATGTCTCACCCAAAATATTTGTATATCACCCGCTCTATCGTCTCCGAAGTCCTCATCCCATTCCTTAGCCAGAGTGTTGTTGTAAATGTGACTAATTAGTACATTTGGCAAACGTTTGGCTGGCAGGTTATTTTGAAGCAAGTTCTCCGGGATTTTGTCTCCGTGTGCTTTTGCAAACACTTGTGACGACGGCAAGCCCTCTTTTTCAGTGTCATTAAAAGTTCAGATACCACGTTATTAGGACTGTTTAGGGCCACATGGAAAGAAAGAAGGATCGTGCCCTGCTTCTTTATCGTAATTCTTTAACTCTTCTGTCGAGGGAACGATGCGGTCCTCCAGCGTGTTTTATCACGCCCTCCAAATTGCTTCTTCTGTTCGGTCGGGAGTCATTCCGTGGGCTTCGGGTACCCATCACTGGCTGTATTATAACGGGGATGCTGGCGGCATTTCTGTTATAACCCTCCATTATCAGGGAGAGAAAAGCCGGCTGGGGGTGAAAAAAAAAAAACGCATCCGGGAATAAAACTTGACATCCCGGCAAACAGGCGAAAGTTTCAACCTAGGCACGTTCTTTCAGCACTTTGAAACGCAAAATTGTCATGACAGGTTTTCAGAAGCAAGAATAGAAGTCAATAAAGGCACGGAAATGGGGTCATTTAAGAGGATTTGCTGAAACCCTCAGTAGGAGATATGATTGTGGGTACAAACGGCACGCCCAAAAGCTACCCACGCTCTCTGCAGCAGGGATTGACATGCGGGAAGCGTTCCATAGCGAGGGCGATGCTCAGCCGCGGGGCCCTGGTTCCCACCTTTTTGGCCAAGTTTGCGGAACCAAAAACGGAGAGCCCCCAACCTACCCATCATGGGCCCGAAACGGGCCCTGACGTTGCCTGGGGAGACTAGCGTGCGCGCAAGCACTGATGCAGTAAGGGGTGGTCTGTGGCGCGACAAGACCCGGCAGCCGCACAGTATGCAGGAGGCCCTTTCTGCAGCAGGTGGGGCAGGAGCTCTGGCCTTCTGGAACAAGGACAAGCCAAGTGACAGAGTTGAGGACGGAAACTGCTAAGGGAAGAGAAGATCTTGCTGGAAGGTGCCGCAGTAAGAGAAAACGCCCATTTGAGGCCCCCAGGAGCCCTTGAGTCTGTAGGAGCCTGGACCACAAAGGCCACGGGGTGGAAAAAAGTGGGGAGACCCACACCGTGCACAGCTTGAAGCATTAATAAGGAGTTTGAACTTCACTGGGGGCGAAAGATGGAGCCACTGATGATTTTAAGCAGAGGAATCCTATGATCAGATTTAGGTCTGGAAATAAACATCTGTACTTTCAACAAACCCCTCTCTCCTATACCAGAAAAAAAAAAAAGTCATAATGATGTATCGTTAATATGGTTAATGCAGGCCCATGGTTTATGACTTAGTTTCCTTGTGAAAAATAAATCTGAACCTTGGGTATAATGCTTGCCAAAGCTGCAGTGGGCTGTCAACCTTCCAGGTTACCATGAACTGGCCACACCATCTCCAGCTTCATCTCACCCTCAGGCTCCCTGAATGCCAGAAGGTTCTAAAGCATATAAAGATCCTGGCTTCTCCCACTCCATGAGCCACCATAGCCTACGCGGCCAATCCTTACCTCTAAGACCCAGGCTTCGTCTTCTCTGCAAAGCCCCACAAAAGCCCTCTACCGATGCTGGCTGTCCTCCCCTCCGGCGGCTGCGGGGAAATGCTCAGTCTAGAACTTTGTTTTATTGACCCTTTGTTTATTGGTCCTAGTCAACCTCTAGTCTGGGAACTTAAGCTCAGTGTCTGATGGGAACCCCCAAGACCTGCTGCTAGGATGGTACCAGAATGTAGAAAAACTCACTGAACATGTGACAAATGTCAAAGAGCATGAACAAACTCGGGGACGGAGGAGACCCCATCTGCCAACTCCAGTGATCCCGGTAACGTGCTTCATAAAAGCTGCAATGTTGAGGGGACTGCACTGTTCACACTCCAGAAACCTACAGTGACTCCCAAAAGAATTTTCACATCAAGGGTGCTACTGTTTAAAACAGGACTTCGGGCTCTATCTCTATACGGCCCCCTGAGCAAACCATTCAATGCAGACACTGTGCAAAAACATCAAGTTAATTCAGAGGGGGGAGAAAAGTCAACTCGAATGGTTGTTTGATTTCTTCAGCCTTCCAACTCAATCGGAAAGGTCAGTCGTGGAGCCCTGTGTAAATACAGCCCGGTTCTGAGTATCTTCAATCATGTAACAATGTTATCTCATTCCTCCCTGCAAAATCCTATGAGTAAGATGACAAGTATTACCCAGGGAGGAAAAACAGAATCACCTGGAAGGCTTATTCCAACACAATCGCTGGCCCCCACCTCTGGAATCTGATTCGGTCTGGATGGGCTAGATGGGCTCCCAGAGTCACAAGCTTCCCAGGGGACAGATGCTACTGGTCGGGGACCACACTTTGAGAACCACGGCCCTGGACTATGGATTCCAACCTTGCCTAAGCACTCATTTATCAGCTGCCAGATACTTGGTGCCAGACTGATGGACTTCAGCTTAGCAATATGCCCAGGTAGCAAAATTAAGCAAAATCAGTGTGCTCACCTGGCCAGCTGCGGCTCCTGGAGTTGATGAAGGGCATGGCCACTGCCAGCTCCAATCAGTTCCCAGGGCTGGGGACGGCCAGGTCCCGAGCTACCATCTTTTTCAAACAAGAACCCCTGATACCAAGTACATGCAAATGACTCTAGTTCTCTCTCTGAGATTCTCGTGGTAGGGATTTGAAAAGAAGGTCAAAGGAAAATGGAGTTCGGACTCAGATTTCACAAAAATGCGTTTTCAAATCAAATCCGATGAAACCTCTAGGTGCGCGGGACAGCTCTCCCCCTACCCAAATGTGACCTCTCCGCTCAAGAAGGGGGAAAATGCTTGAAAACCCTCTTAACATCAAATAGCAACCTAAGAGCATTTTCTGGTGATTTAAACTTAAACGAATCAGAAACATCTGGATTAAATTTTACTCAAATTCTACACAATCTAAACAATTAAGGTGGGGGAGGAAGCACTTGGCAAACTGTGCCTTGGGTTTAATCAAGCCTGGAGCATTCGAAAATTGGTCTGAGGTGTTGATGAGCTCGGAGTGAAGCCCCAAGGCTCGGTGTTACCACTCGGAGGGCTCAAGAGGAACACCAGCGGCGCCATCCCCCTCCCAGCGCTCCGGGAGGGGCCGCGCTTGCATCCATTTTCTGCCGGGCCCGGCTTGCACAGCTGGTTTACAATTTGATGCTTAGACAAATCTGGATGCCTGAAGACCGGGGGCAAGTGGGAATCATGAGGTGTGCAGTGAGTGGTTGAGTGAGCGACAGTGCTCGCCGGGGTTGCAAACACTAGCCGCTGCACAGACGAGCCCTAGGCTCGCACGGCTTTGTACAACAAAGTGCATTTCTTGCTCATCCAGTCCGGATTGGGTGACCCTGAAGGCTGCCTCTCCTCCAACTATCCGCCCCCAGGATTGCAGGCTGCTCCTGTCTGCACCCACTCTACCCTGCATCAGCCCCTGATCGCCACCCTGGACGGCAGAGAAGGATGGAGGGATGGGAAGCCTGGGTGCCAGCCTGGGTGCCAGTCTCAGACCGGTCATTTAAGAGCGGCGAGTGGCGCCACTCATTTAAGAGCGGCGAGACATGCTGCGGGACACTTAACCTCTTCACGTGTCCATTCACAGCTTCCTCTGTAGAACAGGGTTCATAACAGCGCCCAGCTTGTGCGATCCGCGTGAGAATCCAACAAGGCTGGGCACTGGACCCTTGCAACCCCACATGTGGTCTTCTGACCGGTTGCACTGGCGCATCTGAGATCCTACTAGAAATGTGGATCCTCGGGCCCCACCCAGACCTACTGAATCAGAATCTGCATTTTAACAAGCTCCCTGGGTGATGCGTGTCTGCCCCCACAGTTTTGGGAAGCCCTGCACCCAAGCACACAGGACCTAGTAAATGCTCAGTGAACTAGTTAGCAATCCTTACGATGACTTAAACTCCAGCTGCTTTTCTAGGCCAAACAATCACCGAGCCCGTGAGCCCCGCACCCACTCCCAATCAGCAGGGACATCATCGGAGATTATCTGGCTTAGGGGATTGGCTTCTCCTCCTGTGAGCGGTGACACTTCCTACTGATGTCCTTTCATGAAAGGGCGGAGACGGGGCCTTTATTTTAACTGACAAATCAAAGCAAGTCAGGACTAAGACTGCAATCATTTTATCCTCATTATCCCAAGGAATTTCAGCCCATATGGCACACTGCCCTCATCATTACACGCTGATCACAGACCCTGTGTGTTACCTGGGATCAACCCAAAAACATAAAAGGTAGGGAACAGACCCAGATTTCTAGACAGGCTGTCACGGAAAATTTCCTTCCTGAGGGAGGGGGCGCAGGGGGGCATGCTGGAGAGGGGAGGATTAGGACCAATGTCAAGTAAATCATCTCCCCCCTCCTGGTAAAACACATTTCCACGGCTAGCCCAGCTTTCTAAAACAAGTCCTGTCCGGCTCACTTAGCTGATGGCGCTGGTGCTCCGGGATGTTGAGGGATTCTCTTGGCTGGCTGCCTGCATGCCTAATTTCCGTGATTACACCAAATCGTCATCCAGAAAGTGCCCTCTGCAAAATGACTAAACTCATATCAGGTGTCTCTCCTCCGCCCCGTTCCCTGCTTCTACCGCCCTCCACAAAGGCCCCGTCTGAAACACATGACACCTGAGCGCTTGCTCTCGGTAATGGATCACACAACTTCTGAATCTCAATTTCCTTTGCTCCGCGCCGTGTCCCCCCAACCACATTGATCAATATGAAGGCAAGGAACGCTCATAGCGGCTTTCGGGCTGCCTCGCCCGCCCTCTCTCCTTTCTCTTCTCTTCTCTCTCTCCTTCTTCCCCCTTACACACACACACACACGCACACACACACACACACAGGCAAGCAGACACACAAAATACTCAGAACATTAAAGAAAGCTGTTAGGCTAATCTAGTGCATCTAAATGGGCAATATATATTGAATCCATGCTCCATTGATCATAATTATTGCAGTCCCCTTTATCAAGTAGCCATCTTAAACCATTATTTAGAGATCATTTTGCTTTCCATTACTGTCACTATATTGCAAAATTCGCCGGGAATTGGATGCCGGGTGATAGAGGGGTGTGCGCTGTATTAGCCGGGAATCTCCCCATGCCATCCACGAGTGTTTCCAAACGGAGAGACTTAGCGCCACAGTCCGTGAACTTTTGAAGAGCCGCCCCCCCCCTCCCCCCGGCCAGCTTTATGGAGAAAAAATAAATCCTCCACCCAGGTCTGATTTTCCTCCTTGGCTCTGCAAACAATATCACCATTATTCTTGCCTTCCGATAATCCCCAGTAAGACCCTCGACATACAAAGCCCCTGACTCGCAGCGGGCATTCTGCAGATGAAGGGCGGTCACTGGAAACTGCCCCAATCAAGGCATCCGGCCTGTGGGACGGAAAACAAGGGCGCCTTATCTGGAACGCCCCAGCCTCCTCCATGGGAACTTGGATGCCAAAACCACGGCTCCCCTGCTTCCCCATGCGAAGGATGCCCATGGTGGACGAGCTGCGTCATCTCCCCCCAAGCCCTGGGCCTACATCAGCACCATCTCTTCTCCACGCACCCTTTGCCGAAGACGATCCACAGAGAATGCGGCACCGCAGGCTTCACGTGACAAGCGGAGGGTGGCAGCCATCAGCTCTTTCTTAAGAGCCAGGTTCGAACCCAGACTCAACAACCTGCTCCCTGCAGAGCCTCAGGCAACCCGTTCACCCTCTGCCAGGCTCCAGTGCCACCACTGCAGAAGTAGGAATTACACGGGTTATAAACCCCTACCTTGTAGCGACTCCCCAACAGGTTAAGATCTGGTGCGGCGGGAGTTCTCAGTACCAGCTAGCAGTCATTACGGTTGGGCCCAGGGTCGTGGTTCTCCAATGCCGGCAGGCATCACAATCACCTGGAGGGCTTCTTCAAACACACTGCTGGCCCCACCCACTGGAGTTTCTAACTCAGGATGGGATGAGAATGAGCATTTCTAGCAAGTTCCCAGGTGATGTTGCAGGTCTACAGACCGTATTTGGAAAGCCCCTGCTCCACGCAGTGGAAGCTGTAAAATTTCGACAGTGCACACATCCCTCTCCAGTCAGGGACCGTTTGGAATGAGCAGACTTTGCTCCCCTTCTGGGTCAGCAGGCCACCAGCGAGTATCAGCAGACCTAAGGCTGGCCTGTTGTTAAAGAAAAAGCGTCAGATTTGGGGCCAGACTGACCTGAATCTGCCTCCTGGCTCTACCACTCTCTCGCTGTGTGACTTTAAAGGACTTTCTTAACTACTCTGAGCTTGTTTTCTCATCTGTAGATTGGGATGATGGTTCCGACCTCAAGGAGCTGTTATAGAGACAAAACTATGCGGTCTGTAGAAAATACAAGTAACAACTGCTGATACATAATAGATAATAAATGGGCATTATTAATAACGTTAGGTCAGATCATACAGTTGACCATGCTTTGCCTATAAAAATGGCTGTTTCATATGGGTCCACGTCCTAATTGCAGCCACGAAAATAACAGTAACATCCCCGAGCAAACTGAAGCCGCCCCAGTTTGGTCAAATAACTAGCTAACAGCGCCCCCTGCAGGACGCTGAGGACAGCGACCGTTCAATTGCGTCTTCATTTTAGCCCCCGCGGTTATCAGCCCAGATGCCCGACTTACACCCCCGCCCCCCAACACGCGAGCACATACACACAGTTTTAGTAGGCTCAAGCTTTTTGTTTTGTTTTCTTTTGTTTTGTTTTGTTTTCTTTTGTTTTGTTTTGTTTTGTTTTGTTTTGTTTTGTTTTGTTTAAGAGATCCTTCAAGAGATCTCAGTGAGGACCAAGGATGTGAACAGCACAGATACAGGGTCTGTGTGGGTCCTTTGGCATCTCCCCACCTTGGCTGCCTGACCACACCCGCGTCTGCCCAGCCGTCCCCTCTTTCTCTTTGGCAGCTCCTATCTGCTAAGAGCTGGGAACCAAACAACTTAGCTTTTCTGATATGTCTCTGTGTCTCTTTGTTTAGTAAAATGGCTGGTGACATAGAAGATGCTCAATTAATGTTAATTTGAAAATAATTGTGAAATAAGGCCACGAAAGATAAATACATTATCATCTTCAGAGATTCTGAAGGAACATTTATAAAATATAAAGTCAATGTTAAAAAAAAAAAATCTTAGGGACGCCTGGGTGGCTCACTCGGTTAAACATCTGCCATCGGCTCAGGTCATGATTCCAGGGTCATGGGATCCAGTCGCTCAGCGGGGAACCTGCTTCTCCCTCTGCATTACAACCTCCCTGCTTGTGCTCTCTCCCTCTCTCTCTCTGATAAATACATAAATAAAATCTTTTTAAAAAGTAAAAAAGTAAATCTTAGTAAACCAAGAACGTAGGCTACTAACAAACATGATAGATGGGTGGTTGGATGGATGGAGGGAGGGAACATGTATATATGTGTGTGTATGAGTATGAGTATGTGTATATATATATGTGTGTATGAATACATATACAGACATATAAAATAATGCCTTTTTAAAACTAAGAGCCAGCATCATGATTAACTATAAATTGGAAGACATTGTCATTAAAAGGCAGGGAGAGATCAAAAATGCCTACTCATATGACTATTTAATATTGTCCTGGAAGTACCAGCTAATACAATAGAAAAGAATAGGAAAGCAGGAATGTGCTGGACCCTGCAGACAAAATTATCACTGTCCTGCTTGGAAAACCCATGAGAAAATATTAGGACTGATAAGAGGCTTCAGCGAGGCGGCTGGTTATAAAGTTATCTTACAGGAATCACTTAGAAAATATGTGCTTCATAGCAGTCATATATACATAATGCCTAGAAATGAACGTCTCATGAAATGACTATAATCTTTATGAAAAGAACTATATACTGTCCTCAGGACAGTAAATCTCTAAACAGACAAAAACAAAAGGATATCTGAATAATTGTGAAAAATTGGACATAACATGGTCCACGACAGAAAGATGTTCTATCTTTAAAGATACTGACACTGAGAAATCGTGGTGTAAATTTAGTGTAATTCAAGTCAAAATTCTAAGACTTCTTTTCAAACTTGACTAAAGTGTATTTGAAGACTATATGATATATGAGAATAACCAGGAAAAAAAAAGTCTGGGAGAAGAAAAAAACTGAAGAGAGTGTATCTGTCCTTCCAGTTATTTTTTTTTTAAGATTTTATTTATTTGACAGAGATCACAAGTAGGCAGAGATGCAAGCAGAGAGAGAGGGAGAAGCAGGCTCCCTGCGGAGCAGAGAGCCCACTGTGGGGCTCAATCCCAAGACACTGGGATCATGACCTGAGCCGAAGGCAGAGGCTTTAACCCACTGAGCCACCCAGGTGCCCCATGTCCTTCCAATTATTAAAATGTATTAGAATTCTGATAATCAAAACTGACTCCAATAGAAACAGATTAATTACATAGACCAAGAAATTCAAAAGCAGACAAAAGCCATTTAATAAAATGGATATATAATAACGTTAGGATTTCAGATCATGTGGGAAAATTAGGACTTGTCAATAAAGAATCTAGGGAGAACCTTTGAGAAACAAAAGACAATTGGTGCAGCCACTTTGGAGAGTGTGGAGATTCCTCAAGAAATTAAAAATAGAGGGGCGCCTGGGTGGCTCAGTGGGTTGGGACCTCTGCCTTCAGCTCGGGTCATGATCCCGGGGTCCTGGGATCGAGCCCCGCATCGGGCTCTCTGCTCAGCTGGGAGCCTGCTTCCTCCTCTCTCTCTGCCTGCCTCTCGGCCTACTTGTGGTTTCTGCCTGTCAAATAAATAAATAAAATCTTAAAAAAAAAAAAAGAAAAAGAAAAGAAATTAAAAATAGAGTTTCCCTATGACCCTGCCATTCACTACTTTACCCCAAAGATACAGATGTAGTGAAAAGAAGGGCCATCTGTACCCCAATGTTTATAGCAGCAATGGCCACAGTCGCCAAACTGTGGAAAGAACCAAGATGCCCTTCAACGGATGAATGGATAAGGAAGATGTGGTCCATATACACTATGGAGTATTATGCCTCCATCAGAAAGGATGAATACCCAACTTTTGTAGCAACATGGACGGGACTGGAAGAGATTATGCTGAGTGAAATAAGTCAAGCAGAGAGAGTCAATTATCATATGGTTTCACTTATTTGTGGAGCATAACAAATAGCATGGAGGACAAGGGGAGATGGAGAGGAGAAGTGAGTTGAGGGAAATTGGAAGGGGAGGTGAACCATGAGAGACTGTGGACTCTGAAAAACAATCTGAGGGTTTGAAGGGGCGGGGGGTGGGAGGTTGGGGGATCCAGGTGGTGGATCATGGAGAGGGCACGGATTGCATGGAGCATTGGGTGTGGTGCAAAAATAATGAATACTGTTATGCTGAAAAAATAAAATATTTAAAAATAAATAAATAAATACCTATAAATTTTAAGACAAAATATAGTGGGCATAAGAAAATTAAAGCCGTTTACTTTAGGGTAAAAAAAAAGAAAGAAACAAACAAACAATAGACAATTTACAGCAACATAAATTCCATATGGATTAAACAATTTAATGTTAAAGTACTCAGAAAAAGATATGTAAATATTTATAAAAAAACAGATGGGATATCCTTTCAAAGAATGTCACCAAAATAAAGCTTTATGACATTAAAACTTTAAGCTCATTCTAAACAGCAAAAAAAAACTCTAGAAAGTTGAAAGACAAGTAAACAAGAAAATCTATTTTCTACATATGTGATATTCAGGGGTTAGTATTCTTACTACTTGACAATGTAGTAAATGTATTAAATTCTACCAGAAATATATATATATATATATATATATATATATATATATATATATATATATTTCTTACATATATACACACATATATCATGTATATATACATGAAAAATTCCATAGAAATTTGGGCAACAGGTTTAAGCAAGACATTCACAAATGAAGAAATATAGTCAATAATCACATACAAATGTTCAATATTGCCAGTAATCAAAGAAATATAAACTAAAACACAATGGCCTACCCTTTTTACTTACTGTATTATTATGGATTTTAAAAAAGAACAACCAGAATTGTCAAAAATATACGCATTCTCCTGTATTGGAGGTAGGAATGTAAATTAAGAAGGTTTTTTTGAGGGCAATCTGAAAATAAATATCTAAAACCTTAGACTTTGACTCAGTACATACACTTCTGGGAATGAATTGGAGGAAATAAAGTGTGCAAGGATAGCACAAGGATGATCTTTGCAACATTACTTCTAGTATCCAAAATTGCAATATCAATCATTAGAAATTATGACAGAAATCCACATGTATATACACACACACACAGAGTTAAGGCAGGCAGGGGTTCCAACACTTGACCATATGTCAGGATTGCCTAGAGGGCTCACTAAAGCAAGACTCGTGGCCCCACTGCCAGAACTTCTCATTCAGGAAGCCTGGGCTGGGGCTCTAGAATTCACATTTCGAGGTGCCCCGATGATGTTTATGCCCATGGTGCAGGCAACAGGGTGTCGTTTAATGAGAAAAGCAAATTACAATAGAGGTAACAGGATGTGGTGTTTCCATGTACCTTATAAATGCATAGAAAAAGTTCTCAAGGACAAACCTGACAATGTTAACAATGATTATGTCCAAGTGTCAAGATTATGGGTGTGTTGAATTTTTTATGATCAACATAAATTATTTATATAAGTTTAATTAATCAGCCATTTCTTCCCCTAATAAGCAAATTTTATGAAATCCACATTGTCCCTGTCTTCTTGAGTCACTTCTGCTTTGAGAGAGTTAGGGTCAGACTCAACACTCTGGGAGTATTTTTGTTATTAATTACTACTTTATTAAAATATAACTCACATACCATATAATCAAACCATTTAAAGCGTACACTTTGGGGCACCTGGGTGGCTCAGTGGGTTAAAGCCTCTGCCTTTGGCTCAGGTCCTGATCTCAGGGTCCTGGGATCGAGCCCCACATCGGGCTCTCCGTTCAGCCGGGAGCCTGCTTCCTCCTCTCTCTCTGCCTGCCTCTCCGCCTACTTGTAATCTCTGTCAAATAAATAAATAAAATCTTAAAAAAAAAAATAAAGTGTACACTTCAACGGCTTTCAGTATATTTACAGAGTTGAGCATTACCACACTCAATGCTAGAGTATATTCAACACCCCCCAAAGAAACTCCTAACCCCTCCGGCAGTCATTCCCACTTCCCCATCCGCCCCTCTCCAAGACGCTGGCAGGCACCAATGTACTTCCTGTCCCCATGGATTGTCTGTTCTGGACCTTTCATGTAAATGGAATCATGCAATATGAGTGGCTTCTTTCACACACCTCTCATTTCCATACAAGATCCCCAACTTCGCAGGACAATCCTGCAAACCCCCTTGCCTTGCGCCCTCTGCTCCAGCAAAGGCCAAGCTTCTACTTGAGGAAGGCCCTATGAACATGGAGTGAAATACATGAAGTTTGATACACTCTATGGGCCACCCCTCCTCTCACCCCAGGCCCTTTTAGCATACAGTTGGATTCTTGCCTGTTTGGGGCTAGCTGAATTTTGAGACACAAGTCATCTCCTACCAGACTTGATGAAGAGGCCGTATAACCTCGAAGCCAGAGGGCATGCCCAGGGCTGTCTGCCTTTTCTTGCTCTGGGTCTCTGTCCTCTTCTGGGACCAGATCACACTGGCATCTCAGAGTTGCTGGAGAACTCAGTAAATTAATGCACATCTGATGCTCAGAGCAACGCCGGCTACCGCATATATGCTCAGCACCTGTTAGCTATTAGCATTATTATAACAGTTAATTGGATTTCAATATCTGGCAAAGTTTCTTTGTTTTGAAGCTCTGATATGGTCACAGAAGCAGATGCCTGGAATAGATTTAGCAAAATCTCCTCTTACGAAAATATCCTGCCTCCTTCTCTTTGGGTTGAGGAGACGACTCCTGGCTGATTCTTCCCCCAAGTAGTGGCCCCATGCTAGGAAATTAACACTGTGGGAGTGCTTTGGGAAGTTATTAGACCATATACAAAGGAAAACCATAATAATAATCACAATACCAATACAATAAAAATGAATGTCAAAATCAACCCCCTTATACGTGTTTGTGTCTCCCAGAGACGTGCCTGAAATCATTACTTGCAGTGAAAGACAATTTGGGGACACCAGTAATGTCTGTGGGCTCCTGGCATAGCAGGATCAGTTCTGAGGCCGGGGAAAAGCCAAGGACAGTTACGTGAGGCAAGAAGAAATACATGGCCAAGCATCCCAGAGCAATGACCAAGCCTTACCAGGTTGACCTTTGATAACTAAATGTCACAAGTGGAACAAGGCAAGATTAGTTGCCCAGAATTTTTCTTAGACTACATAAAGCCCTTCACCATTTCTCTGTTGTTTTGTGTCTTCCCTAGCTCAAAGGCATCACTGCCTTCAACTTTTAAAACTCAGCATGATCAATAAATAACTTTAGTGAGGAACCATGTTAAAATGGTTGGGAAAATTTGAATTTCCAGGGAAAGTCTCTTCTTTTTGGTGAAAACATTGAAAATATTTTCAATGGCTTGGATCCTCCTCCAGAGGGAGGGAGAAGGCTCGGTCATTTTCTTAACCTGGATGGTGTCCCCAGAGAAGGTCCGCCATGGGTGCGTCCACCAGCACCCAGACTGTGTTCTCTGGAATCGTGTCTACGCCCTCTGGCTCCAGTCTTTGCAGAAGAATTCATTGTATCCACCAGACTCCCCAGCTTTGCGCAGGCTCAGACCCCATCTTACATCTTAGGCCAGTCTCAGGTGGGAAAGAAAAGTTCCCGGATGCTCTCTGCCTCTTCTCCTCCTACTGATTCCCTCTTGACAAATCCGCCTTCCTTTTGATCACTAACAACGCCTGCCCTTGTTGTAGATAGTTCTAGGTTGACACCCTTATAATGTCTGTCTATTGAGTCCTTTTCTCAATCCCCCAAAACTAGTTCTAATCATTTTCAGGAACTGGTACCTCGCAAGTGAAACCCAACAGCCCCACAGTGTTCTGTGAGCTACTAAAAATATGAAATCCCAACACAATAATTGTGAGGCCATTCAGAGAAAGGGGGAAAAGCTCTTCCGTGCCTCAGAATATCTGAACATGTAACCATAATACCATTTAGTAAAGTAAATGTTGACTCTTGCTTCCCATACAAAAAACGTAACATGATGTTCGACATTTTTTTTTTGTAGTTTTTAGTACAGTCTGAATAACAGAAAGTGAGTGGTTATATATTTTTATCATTTTTTTCAAAGATCTTATTTATTTATTTGACAGGGAGAGAGAGATCAGAAGTAGGCAGAGAGGGAGGCAGAGTGGAAGGGGGGAACCAGGCTCCCCGCTGAATAGAGAGCCCGATGTAGGGCTCCATCCTAGGACCCTGAGATCATACCCTGAGCTGAAGGCAGAGGCTTAACTCACTGAGCCACCCAGGTGCCCCAGAAGTTAAAATGATCAAAGTTTTTGTGATCAGAAGACCAAGGTTTAGTTCTTGGGAAAATGTACACACATTAAATGGCCCATATCCAGTGACAAGCAGATAACTGAAGTATTATTGCACTTATTTTAACTAATAAAATGCAAATGTGTCATTGTTTCCCTTGAGTCATTATGCGTTCTTGTTATTAACGCCTTTCAGAAAATTAAAAAATTTATGAAACTCAGTTAATACATAATTAATATTTTAAGACATTTTCCAGTTCTGCTAAGCTTCTCCTTTGCCAGTGTGAAACTGACTTAGTCAGTTACAAAAAAAAAAGGAGAGATGGTGGTGTATCTTTTCACTCCTAGTGCTGGGAAAATGTTTCCTAGGGGCCCGAGAATGGATATAATTATATTTATTTATTCAAAACAAATAAAGTTGAGACTGCTAGGCTGTACAAATAATTACCACCAAAGGTTCAAGAAGATTGCTTGATGATATCCTCTGCTTGTAAATCTAAGGATAGAAAACAAATGAATCAGCTGGTTTTTAACTATTCTTGCTAGAAGGGCTTTTAGAAACACCTGTCACAAAACATTGCTGTGAGAATGAACTTTCTTTTATTTGTATTTCTTCAACACATGTAGTGCTTCCCATGCATGAGTCATCAACCTAAGGCTACATATTACACGTATTACCCGATTTTATCCTCATAACAACACTTGGATATTAGTTCTTTATACTCATTTTATAGATGAGGAAATGAAAGCCAAAAAAAAAAAAAAAAAAAGGTTCTGTGCTCACTGCCTCATTCATGGGAAATGAACACCATGTGTAACTCATGCCTAGAATTTAACAAATGCTAGGCATCCTTTCTTCCTACGTTATGTTGACCATCCAAGCTAAAAAGTGGATGAACTCAATGTCAGCATTTATAGGTCTAGGAGAAAAATTGAATATTCCTAATTGACCAAAATTTTAGAACCCAGGTAGAATATGGCATACACACGGATCAGCCCTTCTTCGATTTCCTATTCAAAAGGAATTGTGATATTTGGAAAGAGTTAAGTGAATGCCCAGATCACTGATTTTGCCATGTCCTCATTGGATATAAGGTATTGACTGTCTCAGTAACCCTCTAGATATACTTAATTGGAGAAATCTAGACAAAAGTAGAGAAAAATATGTACTATTGAAAATCTTTGAACATGTTGCATTGTATTTTATCGATCTGTTAAATGTATTTTAAGAGACACTGTTGCTGTAAATGGATGTGCTTGTCCAAATGGGATCCTCTAGGGGCTGGCTCAGTGATCATTAACCTAATTTAACCATAAATCTACTTCCAAAAGAGCTGTGCATGTGGAACTTCTGCTCATAGACCCAACTGCAGAGAAAATTCCAACACAAGCATTTGAAATTAATCAACCAACCAATAGATGAGTATATCCAAGTATATGAGTATATTGTGCACCTGCTACACTTAAGGATTTTAGCCTAGAGCGTTGAAGACCGGTATAAAGACAAAAGGACCCTCAAGAGTCTCATGGTCTGAGACAGAAGCTGAGACAAAGGCATATTCAGACATAACCACCAGGCTTTATGATGAGCAGAGACCAGCAGGGGCAGAATGTGATGGCTTAAAGAGAGCAGAGCAGGGGCAAGACTACAGTAGGCGGGGCTAGACTGGACAGGACCAGGCAGGACTGAGCAGGAGGACAGGATGATGATTGACTCCTGGGACTCCTGCCGGATCACATGGGAGGTGTAGGATTCGACTCAGTAAACAAGAGAGAGGGGGTTCGGGCTGGTCTGTTCATTATCACTCCAATGCACATTGCTATGAGTCTTTGGTGTCATTTGGGTTTCTTCCACTTAAGTAGAATAATCCAGATGTAATTTTTCTGCCTATAATGCTCTGCTCTTTTGCTGTGTTTTGTGGCTTAGTTTCTCTTCATGTGCTCTGTCTATCTCCTAAGTGGCTGTGTTTACTTTGCTCTCTCGCTCCCCTATGTCTCATGAATAACAAAATTATAGAAACAGATCGAACACGCTTGAAACCCTTCACATTGTGGTGAACCTTTCAGGTTGACTGTCTCACAGACATTATCCCCTTATCTTTCCGCCTTTCTCCTTTTCCCACAGTGCCTCAAAAACATTAATGGTTAATGGACAGTTGCAAAATAGCTTTTCCTCTCCAAAGAAATGCCACAAGAAAGAGCTCAAAGGAAAGTGTTAAAATGTTTCACTGTCCATTGTACTCTAGGTGTTTCGGTGTTTAAAGACAGATCAGGGTTTCTTTGGTATTCTGTCCTATACGGGCATAGCAGAAACACAGAAGTTGATGGGAGTGAATTGTCCCAATCCTGATTGGAGAGTGTGCTGCATGACTGGGGGTTCATCAACATGACCCAGTAGGGAATGAGAGGAAGCTGGGGCCAGGGGATAGGTGAAGTGATCCACCAGAAGGGCTGCTTCTTAGAGGCTCAATATATTGGTGTCAGGAGGACCTGTTAGTAATAAAGGGGAGGGGAGGAGTCAACTAGGCAGTAGCCATTACATCAAGAAGCTCCAGGTAATGGTGGTTCTCATAAACAAGTCACACAGACATAGTGCAAGACCAGTCCATCTGGTACCTTGTGACTATAGGCGTGGAAGATGCAGTTCAGGCATCTGGGAAGAAGGTGCTAGTAAGAGAAAGGCATGGCATCCATGTCCCCAGCGTTGGGTCTGGGTTCAAGGCAAAGCTTTAAGCCAATTGGAAATCTGCTCGCGAGCAAAAAATGGCATGATCAAGGAGTCACTGGGTATGAAGACACTAAGAATGAGCCACAGGCACCCCAGGTACTGGGTCGCTAGCAGTATGATGCCATCCATTCCTGATGAATCAAGGCTGCCCTCTGGGTCAAGAGTAACTTCAGAAGAATATAGCGGGAGAGCTCTGCAAGGGGTATCCTCAGAGACCTTGGGTCAACTGGCAGGGACCGGCACCAACTCCTCACACCCCCATTTCCTTGTGTGTTCTGTCGTCATTATTGTTATCTTTTTAAATCATGCACAGATCTCAAGCGATAGATTTTTACAGATGCGTACATCCAGGTAACCAAACCAAGATATAGAATGTTCCCAGCACCGATCAGACCCCCGCCCCACCCCGTCCCCAGTCAGGAACCACCAGTTTGACTTCTTTCATCGTACATCACTTTGACCTGTTTTTGAACCTCACGTAAGTGGACTTTTACTGTACATCGTCTATAGGGTCTGTTTTCTTTTGCTTAACAATACGTCCGCGAGACATTTCCGCATGGTTGCATGTAGCTGCAATTTGTTCATTTTCAGTGCTGGGTCTTATTCCACTGTATAACTCCAGCCCTACTTCTTGTTGTCATTTGGGTTGTTTCCAGCTTTGGGTGCCTATGAATACTGTATCTGTGAACATTCTCATACCTGTTTTCAGCAACTGTAAGGGCTTGTTTCTCTTATATACTCAAGTATGGATGGCTGAGTCATAGTGTAGATGTCCTCGAGCTTTAGTCCCTTGAACACTGCTTTTTTTTTTTTTCAAGACTTTATTTTTTAGAGTAGTTTTAGGTTTACAGTAAAATTGAGAGGGAGGTACAGAGATTTCCCACCTACCCCTGCCCTCCCATGCTGTCTCCCCCATTATCAGCATCACTCACCAGAGTAGGACATTTATTACCAAGGATGAACATGTATCGATACATCTTAATCACCCAAATCCCAGGATTTACCTTGGGATTCACTCTGGGTGTTATACATTCTGTGGGTTTGAACAAGTGTCTAATGACATGGCTCTATCCTTCTACAGAGTATTTTTACCGCCGGAAAAATCCTCTATGCTCTACCTAGTCATCCCTCCCCCAGACCCCACCCCCACCAACGGCAGATCTTTTCCTCATCTCCACAGTTTTGCCTCTTCCAGAATGTCATAAAGTTGGGCCTGTACAGTGTGTAGTCTTCTTGGGTTGACTACTTTCACTTAGTAATATGCATTTAGATTTCTTCCATATCTTTTCATGGCTTGATAACTCATAGATTTAGCACTGACTGCTGCTATGTCGTCTGGATGTCCTTGAGCACTTTTAAGACTAATTCCCCAGCCTTCATTTTAGAAAAAAAGATAGGAAACTAATAAGGCCAGCCCACAAAGAACGTTTTGAAGCCAGCACAACCTTAGATACTCGCCTATAGACTAAAGCCATCCATCACTGCTACTACGACGTGGTGTGCAAGACAATAAGCATTTTGCGAAGACAATTCCTGTACTCAGAGTGGTTCTGGTCATAACAGGGAAATGGAGGGTGGAGGGGTGGGATAGGGCTGACCTGTAGGAACAAGTGAAATGCAGCAACATCGCATGCAGTTGCAAGTTTGCCTGCCTGCTCTGGGACGAGCTGTAGGGATAAGGAAGAAGACTGAGCCGTGAGACAGACCTGGGCTCCCCTCCTGGCATCATCTGTTTCCAGAACCTGGTCATGGTCAAGCCCCCTCAGGCTTCCAAACCCATTAGAAAAATTATAATGAGGAACGAACTGTAGGCCGTTCTGCATAATGCTGCCCTTCGCAGAAGGAAATACAGTGTCACAAAGACAATAAAATAGAGCAGCCTCTCTAAGGGTGTCCTTGGACCTTGCCAGGGCAAGAGGTGGACAAGGAACAGGATAAAACCAAATCTGGCATTTCTGTGACTTGCCCCTGCTCTGGCTACAAAATTCAGAAGGAAAGGAGACGAAAATTTTCCTTCATCACGGGCCAGGGAATAGCCTGTTGGCTTCATTCAGTCCGAGGGCCCTGTGAATAACAGATAACCCAGAAGCAGTGATTCTAGATCAACCCAAAGGAAAGACTCATCACCTTGGGCCAACACCAAACAGTCAAACACTTGATTAAAGCCCATGGAAGGAAATGTCTGAGGACAGGAAGCGCAGGAGACTCTGGGAAGCCTCGCATCTGGTTCCTCCCCGACATCCAGTGTGGGCGTCCTGCTTCAGCCAACCCCTCCCTGAAGGCCAGCCCTGACAGAAGGAACCCACTTGGGCGAGGCCCCCTCGGGAACTAAGGATGGGGAGAGAGACTTTCCCAAACCTGAAGGAAAAGGGCTTCAAAGGGGCTTTTCAAATTATCTCAGGCATCCCACGGCTCCTGTGTCTAATTTCCTGTGAGTGAATTATGGCTACAAGAATTAACCTTTCCTCGGGGAGAAAAACAAATTACAAGAGATTTCATACAGGTTTTTTGCTAAGGTGAAGAGGAGGGAAGACAAAGAAAAGAAGGAGGAAAGAGACCATGTTGGCAGGACCAGTGTTTTCTGAGACAGGGCCACGGGGTCCACCCCTCCTCTAAGTGGACGTGGCTCCAGGCCAGAGCACACATTTGGACAAGGGCAGTGTGGTCTGAATTTCAGCTGCCTCCCCTCCTTTTGCTGCATACCTTGTAAAGTGAGCAGTCTGTACAGCTGTACACGGCAGCCCTGGATGTCGCTTTCCCTTCCTTTTTTTTCTCATCTGTGAGCCCAAGCATTTAAAAAAAAAAAAAAATGTACCTGGGGGCAGGGAACAAGACAGCATTTGTTTTGGTCAACTCTTGAGAGGAACGGGGAAAAAATGAAAGAAACAGCCATCCAAAGGGCATCCTTTCTGGAGCTAGCCATGAATGATTAAACAGGCTTCTCCCGATAGGGCAGTTGGTGGGTTCTTTACTAATTCATGACTTCGAGTGGATGAGGGATGTGATTTAGCTCAGGAAACACAGGGCAAAGGGAGGGTCTGGGTCTGGAGAAGCTAATAGAGAAAACTCAGCTCACCCCGCAAATGCCACATACAGTTTGCCCTCTTCAAAGCAAGTAAATGTCAATAAACTCCAGCAGGGCCAGAAGGCCATGCCTCCATTTTTTTCCCAAACAGATTCAGACCACGTGATGACACTGCAGTTGTCTTTTCGGAAATGCTTATGCCGTTTGGACATCGTCCAGTCATTCCAGGTGGCCTGTGCTATAAGCTGACCCACTTAGAAAAATTACTGTGGGTCCATTTTATATAGGTTGGTCTGCACCATAAAACTTTATCTATGAAAAATGCTGGGGTAGAGGGTGGGAGACTGGTTAAATGGAGACTCAGACAATTTCCCTGGAAAATGAGAAGTAGGGCTACAAGGGAATGAGGTAGCTTTTGCACACGGAATCTAAGTTACATGTTTTGTCACATCTTCAGGGATTATTTCCCTTGAAAAGAAGTTCGTGGATGTTGCCGGTGGGAAGCCCAGAAGGAATATTCTTTGTCACCGTATTATTTCCAAGAGGGCTCACTCCCACGGTCCTTGGCAGAAACCCTCAATTCCTCCCCACGAGGAAGCTGCGCGGGACTCCCTGAACTTCTTCATGACATGGCCGCGATCTCCCCCCAGAGAGTGATCAGAAGGAGAGCACGATGGAAGTCACCACGTCTTCTGTGACCCAGCTTCGAAAGTCACACTCGACCGTCTCAGCCGTACGTGACACAGCTTTCCCTGTTGGTATGAGAGAAATCGCACGGGGCTCGGAAAGCTGGAGGCGGGACCACTGGACGCCGTCGTGGAGGCTGGCAGCCACACCGCCCTCTCACCAAGGCCGGTGAACACCTGTCAGTGCTTCCCTCCTTTTCCATGAAGCTGGTTCTCCTCTCCTCTTGCCTCATTCTTCTCTGCTTCCCTGGTTCTCCCTCTTCTGTTCGTGATTTCCATAACGGTATTCTCCAAAGTGAGGCTTTCCCATGAATATGTCCACATTGCAGGGATGACTCCCTAATCTCTATATAGAGAGAGATAAATAAATATAGATAAATATAGCTTATAAATAAGCTATAGTGGGTATATATAAACTATATTTATATATATTATATATAGTGGGTATATATAAACTATATATATTATATACATAATATATAAAGTATATTTAAACTATATTTATCTATATATATAAATATTTATATATATATAGATAGATATCTATATCTATCTATATAAATATATATATAAACTATATTTATCTATATTTATATATATAGATAAATATAGTTTCTCTCAGAAACTCCAAGCCTGTGTTAACAACTCATTACTCAACTAGAAAAGCCAGTGGAATGCATTTTACCCAGGTGATGGTAGAGGGGGTTCATTTTGGGGAGCAGGGAGAAGGCCCACGTTCATGACCTCTGTCATCTCCAGATGATGCTAGCTATGGCTGTAAGGGAAAGGATACTGAACAAAGGTCATAGCTGTGCCTTATGTCATGGGTGCCTCATTTTTCTGGGAACAGTCCAGGTATATGTCCCTTGTCCCAGTATACTTATTAATATCACTCTGTGTTATTCTCATTTTATAAGATAAATTATGTGGTCACCCTTAGCCCTTTTACAGCTCTGGATCATTTGTCATTGTTTTGTAACAGGTAAAAGTTAAAAATCCATCTGTAGACTAGATATACACAGAAGCAAAGGATCAACAGGGCCGGTGAAACTGACCATTAGAAACAATTAGATGATGTGTTATGGAATGTCATGCTCCGAACACGTTCATGATATTTAACATTCTCTGGCATTTCAGTAACCTTTCTCGAAGCATAACACAAGTTGAAGGATTCATTTATTCTATGATCGTCATATTGTATCCAAGAGAAAATGAGAAACCCGAACCAGGTGTCCTGGGCTGAGGGCATGCAGCATTTCAGAACCTACTGACTGGATGCTAATTTCTGCCATTTGCATGGGGCCCCCATGCTATTATTCCCATCACAGCATCCGTGTCAGCTCAGTTTCAGAGCAGCCGCAGTTCAAACACTGACCCACCACCGATCACCATCGTGTAATGAAGTGCAATGGGCCGGTAATTATTCTGCATTGCCGCGATCAAGTAACATACGGCCCGGAGTTATCACAATGAGATCCTGGTGCTTGGGCAGAATGGAAACAAAAAATTGGCCATGCATGTTATTTAAAGGGTGTCATCAAAAATGAGTTTGCAGGGCTAGAAATGGAAGAGGCCCCAGGCCCGGGATGTTATCTTGGACCCAGATCTCGTAAATGCCGCACAGTGGCTGCATAGAGGCCTCCTCTCATAAACTCACTTCGAACTTAATGAAAACTTCTATTTAAAAGCCACCTGTAAATCAAGAATGCTATTTTGGTATCTGGTAGACAGGCATTCGGGAGAGGATGGACAGAGGGGACGGACACCCATTAATGAAAGCTCAAGCAACTCACATTCAAAGCATTCTGGGTCACTTGCTTGAGGAAAGAGCCTTAGTACCCTGATAAGTGCCCCCCAACCGAGGGTGCTGATGGGTGGACCCAGACTCCTCAGAGTGTGGCATCCACAGAGAATAGAGCCCCAGAGAAAACCTGCTTTTAAATGCGCTTGATCACCACAAAGACTAAAGCAAGCTTTGGTAGTTTGCTAAGCATCCACCCAGCTGACAGGGAGGACTGTGCCACAGCCAGCACCCTGCTATTTAAAGATAGCACACAGGGGTACCTGAGTGGCTCAGTTGGTTAAGCGGCTGCCTTCGGCTCAGGTCATGATCCCAGGGTGCTGGGGTCGAGCCTCACATCAGGCTCCCTGCTCAGGAGAAAGCCTGCTTCTCCCTCTCCCTCTGCCCGCCTCTCTGCCTACTTGTACTCTCCCTCTCTATCTCTCTGTCAAATAAATAATATCTTTTAAAAAAATAAAATAAAGACAGCCCACAGTTCCATTCCTCTAGTGCCCTGGATTGGTTCTGGAGATTGCTACACTTTGGGTTTGCAACCTGCTGGAAACCGGGGACCCACAATGTTCTAATTGCAAAGAAAGGGGAAGGGACCCTACCTCAAGTGTTTCTGCCACAGACGCAACCCTCGGGCAACACCCTCCTATGCCACATCACATGCTTGTGTGGCTGTACACGTGCATGTGTGCCCACACACACACAGCTTGTATCCTCATAAGAGCAGCAGAGTAAGAACTCAGGTATCACATCACACAGAGTCAGCTTTGTGATGCACAAAGTCCACTGTCTTGTGGCTAAGAATTACCTCTCCCTCCCACCTGCCACACCTCGACCCCTCTTCCCCGTCATCTTCCTTCTTCCCTCTGTCCCGATGCCCCCAGAGAACTGTGCCCTGCTGAACTACATCCCCGCCTCTCTTTGCAGGAAAGAGGGAGAGGAGACAGCAGCTGTCAGCATGGGCTCTGGCCGGGGCTATTCTAAGACTTCCATAGGCTTTACATCCCACACCGTAACACATATTTTTAACTGTACCCACGTACTGTACTAAGTGCTAAGTTTTTGGAAAAGATTTCTCTTTTTTTTTTTTTAGTATTTATTTTATTTCTTTAAAGATTTTATTTATTTATGAGAGAGACAGAGATCACAAGCAGGGGGGAAGGGTTGAGGGAGAAGCAGTCTCCCCGCTGAGCAGGGACACCCCCCCACCCATGCGAGGCTTGATCTCAGGACCCCGGGATCATGACCTAAGCCAAAAGCAAACGGTTAACCATCTGGGCCACCCAGGTGCTCCTGAAAAGATTTCTCTAATGTTACTGGTGAAATGATTTGGCCAAAAGCAACTCACTTGATTTTTAATGGGTTATCATCTTGCCACAATCACTGTAGGCGATCAGGAATTCTTGCAAAAAGAGAAACTTTTATTCTTCTGAATCCTAAGCTTAATAAAATGAATATCATGGCACATTCTGTGGACGTTTCATTCTACATTTATCAAGCTGGAGTTTGGATTTGAACTGCACGCATTGTTTTGTTTCGGTTTTGTTTAGGTTTCAGATTTTCCACAAGTCACTGGAGAGCTTGGAGGCTCCCCGTGCTTTGCCCATCATGTCTAATGAAAATGCCTCCCTCCGGTTGAGCAAGTTATTTGACCTCTTGAAGCCTCAGTTTCCACATCAGCAAATTAAGGATAATAGCAGGGACCACCTCCCTGAAAGCATGAAAGTATTTAGCACAAGGTCAAGTCAAATGATGCTAGCTATTATTCTTAGTCATTCTTTCTTTTTCTTTTTTTAAGATTTTGTTTATTTGAGAAAGAGCGAGAGGGAGAGTGTATGAGTAGGGGGAGGAACAGAGGGAGAGGGAGGCTCCCCACTTAGCAGGGAGCCCCAACATGGGGCTTGATCCCAGGACCCTGAGATCATGACCTGAGCCCAATCAGATGCTTAAATAACTGAGCCATCCAGGTGCCCCCATCATTATTTCCAAACTTTTTTTTTTTTGCATAATAAGATTTATAATAACAAAAAGGATATTTAAAGAAAAATGTATCCTCTTTAATCAAATGTTTCCCATACTTCATTCCATGCATATATAATTTTGCAATGTTGTAATCTTTTCATATTTGAATTTGTGTATTCTGAGGCTTTTCTTATAGATTTGGACCAAAATACTTTTCTACCTTTAGTTTTCATATAATCATTCTTAAAAGCTGTGTAACATTCAATGATGTTAATTTACCATAATTTGTTTAACTGTTCCCATATTGCTAATCATTTGGATTATTTTCATAGACATAATTTATGACTATGTCATTTATATTTTTTAATCCATTCATATTCCTAGCCCTCTTCCCTTTAGGAATGAAGCATTCCGTGAAGTTACTTTGTACTCTGTAAAGTAACATTTCCTTTCATTTGTCTGAAATGTAACTGGATCCTGTTTCAAAGAGTCCCTTCTCTCTAGCTCCCCTCTTCTCTCTGGACCTCAGATAAAGGCTGTGAGCAAAGGAAGGAGAATAAAGAAAAACCTATTTGCCTCTGCCAAGCTCAGGGAATACAATTTCCTGTGCCTTTCACATGTGCAGGGCACGACCACACACCCACGTTGCTGGGCATGCCCCATTTGACTCTGTGTACAAGACAGCCAGTCACTGCCTGACCCAGCCATGCTCACTGAGTGACCTCAACCCTAGACGAGGCTGATCAGTCCAGAGGTGGCACACCTGACCTACTAGGATGTGTGAGGTAGCCAGGTGAAAAGGAATGAGATGGGCTGACTCTTTCTTTCTGGAACTCACACACAGAAATACGAAGAAAATGAGCCAAATGCACTAAGATCTTAGGCTGGAAATGTTGCTGGCGAGGACCAACTCTAGGATGGCCCCATGACCCATCACCTGGTGTCCATGACTGTGTAGCCTCCCCCAAGCCCAAGATGGGCAGGATCTGTGACTTGTCTCTCATCAACCAAATACAACAAAGGTGACAGAATGTGTGATTTTGTGTATGTGGCCACATGATTCCATGTAGAAGACTGTACTACCCATCTTGGAGAAGGTTTTTCTTGCTGGCTTTGAAGAAGTCAGCAGGCCATTGGGAAGGCCCACATGGCATGAAGCTGAGATCAACCTCCGGTCAACAGGCAGAAAGAATCCAAGATTCTCAGTACAGAAATTTGCAAGGAACTAACTTCTTCCAAAAAGCATGCAGGTTTGGGAGCCAACTCTTCCCCTTTCAAAGCTGAGATGAGTCCACCACTGTGGCCAGTGCTTCAACTGCAAGTTTGGGAGGCCCTAAGGTCGAGAACATGCCTGCCCTTGACCTATGGACCCCTAACCCATGGAAATCATGACATGATTAGGATGTGTTATTTTAAGCCACTGTGTTTTAGGTGGTATTGCTATATAACAACAGAAAATGAACACTGCTGGTACAGAGGGAAGGTGATTTACAGAAGTCAGAATGAGGGAAGTGTAAACACTAGGAGTAAGCAGAAACTCCGAGTGGAAAACTGAAATCCCAGAGTAGAAGACAGACACCAGCTGGCAGAGAGAAAAGAGAAATGTGTGAGAAACCGAGTCCCATTAGTGGCGGAGGCCTTGAGCCAGCAACCAAAGACTTCCTCTGAGGCTCCCCCAAACTTCAGTCATGTTGTCCAATGTGGCAACCACTAGCCACTTGTGACAATTAAATTTAAATTTAATTAAAATTGAACACAGGTAAAAACTCAAGTTCTCAGATATGCTAGCTACATTCTAAATGCTCACTAACCATATGTAGCTAATGGCAACCAAATTAATGTAGGAAAGATTTCCATCATTCCAGAAAGTTCTACTGGCCAGTGTTCCTCTAGGGGCTTCTAAGGCTATGGGGGTCAGCTCCAGTTTCTGAGAGGCTTTGCTCTGCCACCATCTCTGCCTTCCCATATCCAACACTTCCTGCTCTCCTGGGTTACTGAGTGTATGAACCTGAGGTCGTGTCTGATGTGTTGATACTATTCTTCCACTCGGGTGACCTGCCCTATACACAACACTTCTTCAGTGACAGCAGTGGCCATGCCATCACGTCCAACACACCAACACTCATGAGCCTTCCTTGACCAGGCTACATTCACATCCCCCCCACCTGCCCCTGCTCCCTTGGGCTAAGTCAAGCGGCATTCTAGAAGTCAACTGATTTTTTCCTTTCTAAGCTCTTGGGAAGAAACCGTTGCACTTCGTGACAGGCACATTTGTTCCCTCCTGTGGGTCCCATAGCTCTGACTGAGTTACCAGGTTGTCTTTCCCTGCCGACCTTCGCCCTAGCAAGCATGGTTAGCTCGTTAACCATTCTGCTATTACTGTACCTTTAAATCAGTCACCAGAAAACTTATTCCCTTGCCACCGTAGGTGTCTGGTGCAAAACTTTATCTCTCCCTCAGCTCAGGTAACAGGATATTAAAATATTTGTATCAAGCATGCTGAAAAGTTCAGCTGTCAAAAATAGTAATTTTGTGTCAAGTTCAAAATGAAATAGACAGTCCCAGAAGGACAATTTTGAAGAATCTGCTTTTGTCAAAGCTGGGAGTGAGGGTGGGGGGGGAGGGGAGCAAACAGCCACCAATGAGAGCAGCCCAGTGAAAGGGGGTGCGGGGCAGTGAACAGGGAACAAGGTCTGTGTTTGATAGGACTGGATTTTCACATCCAGCTCGTATGTAATTCACACCTAGTAACTCATGGAAAAGCAAAATAGCGGGTGATGGATGGAGCGGTCCATAAGCCAGGGGGATTTACCGTCTAATTGTCCACCACTAAAGGTTCCATTTCCAACTTAGCTCCAGTCAGAAAGAGAAAAAAGAAGTAAGCTATGAGAACTAAGGGATGATGAAGAGGAGGGAGAAGTCGAGGGGAGCCCTGAGTAAGAAGCAACGGGAAATGAAACGTAGAGCCAGCCCAGGGTTGCACATGTGTTCAGTTGTTTGCGTTCTCTCCAGATGGTGAGGGGTGAGGGCCCGTGGGCCGGGCCTGCGTCTTGTGCACTCTGGATCCGGTGCCAGGCATACGCCAGGAGTCGATACACGCTTTGTGTCAACAGATGTATGCTAAGATATTAAAGAACAGCATTGCTAGAAGCCCCAGGACACTCTCAGGTTTCCCCTTTCCTTCCTCATGTGGAACGTTTCTGGATCGTACCTCCCATCTGGAACATGACCGCAGTCTTTGCTGGCAACCCACCCTAGAAAGAAGGCATGAGTTCTGGAGCCAGACTTTGGTTCAAGCCCGGCCGTGCAAGTTACCGACGCTGGCCGTTGGGCGAGTTACTTCCTTGTTCTTGCCTTCCTCTCCTTATCAGTAAAACTCACATATAATAATTCCCACCTCATAGGACTTGTGGAAATTAAATGAGATAATTGAAGATAGCACTTAATGTACAGCAAGTCAATAACTATTGTCCGTTGTGATGGCTGAGGTAGTTGTTGGGGTCAAGATCATTGCTGTTATTCTTCCTATTAACGCAAAATCCCACGTAAGTGCTACCTCCTCTAGGAAATCATTGCTCCCCTCCCGGGACCCCCCTTAAAATGTCCTCTTCTGACAACAGCATTTTTGTGTGAGGAAAAGATGTTTTTGCCTGTGTTGACCTTTGGAACACATATGACAGTTTGAAATTATATATGAGGGATACGGATATAATTTTTTTTTAATTTTTATTTATTTTTTAAATTTCTTTTCAGTGTTCCATCGTGCTGTACCGGTTCCTCTTCCGTCTTGTCTCTATTTAGTAAACTACAATAGTCCTCTCTGTCTAATTCACCTCTTAAATCAGGCCGATTACGTTAAATTTAGAACAGGGAAGTGTAACCTCAGATGACTGAGAAATCCAGGGGGCATCGCTGGATCCAGGGTTCAGATGGACCCCCAGGGCTCTTGCATCCCACATCGCTCAGCACTACTTGCTTTCTCTTTGCTCTAGCCTCAGATACTCCCACCCACCAAAGCAAAAGGTCCGGGGCAGTTCCAGAGGAAGATGTCAATGTTTTTGCTGAAAATTCTAAGGAAAAGCCCTACAGCAGACTCAGATTGGGCCATTTGAAGTCACATGCTCAAGCCTAAACCAATCGTGAGCGGGTACGGGTGTGCAGTTTATTCTCATTGGCTGGTCAGGGATAGAACCCACTCTTTGTGGCAGGTGCATGGAGTCACACTTGACCCAATCAAGGAGAGGGAACAGGAATGTTATAAACTGGGTTAGGGGCCATTTCCCAAAGAAGGCTGAGCCGACAGACAATAAATAAATACCACTCAGCTGCATGCACCATGCCTACCAGGGGACAATCACAACATAGATGCTCAATAAATATTTGCTCAACATTTGTAGAATGAATAATTTACGTGTCCATTTCTTGCTTCCCTGAGGTGTCAAGAGACAAGGACATGAAAATGGAGGCAAGGCCCATCTCGGGGATCCAAGCTTGCCCTAGTACATATTCATAGGGTGATTTTGAACAAGTTATTTTCTCCATTCTGAATATGTTCTTCCCTGTAAAATGACATAGAAATTGTTTTGTATCTTTCAGTCTTGTTGTGAGGACTCAATCAGATAAGATGTGTAAAAGGCATCTCAAGTTACAACAGTACACAAATGCGTGTTGGTAATGATGAGATTGGAAGCCAGCTCTGTGTAGGAAACACCTTCCAGACTTGGCACATGTCTGGGCACACAGGATACAGGGGCAAGAGGACCCTCCATGCCTCGCCTTTCCTCCAATATCTTCATAGTATTTATATAAACACTTTGGCTAAAGAAAGAGAATAAGGCGTGAGTGTGTGCATGGTGTGTGTGTGTGTGTGTGTGTGTGTGTGTGTGTGTGTTTTAAACCAAGGTTTAACTAAACCTCAGGAGTTTTCAGTCTGTTTTCCTAATAAAGTTTACTCAGAAACATCGCATCGGCAGTGACTGTCAAGAGACCCCAGGGCTCTTTGTGTAAATTGAAAAGACTCCTGCGTTTGCTCCTGTTTTTATTATGGGAATCACACTAAATGTGATAATTTTTGTGAAGCGTGTTTGCTGTCAACTTCTAATTGTGCTTGTTCATAAGCAGCTGAATGAGAACGAATCGTCTCAATCCATCTGTGATTAGTCACCAAACATAGAAATCTTCCCATCAGACCCGAAATAGAAAACCCTCGCCTCTAACGATTTCATGTCAAGCCAATGCTGGGTTCACAGACTCTCAGAGGGAAAGTGGTGTCTGAACGTTCTCTCCCCCAATTGCCTCTCACAACTCCAAGCTGTCTGGGATCTGAGGCTGGATTTGGGGTTGTGTTCTCTACACCCTAAATCCGGAAAGCTCACCCCATGCCAGGTACTCAGATGTCTACTGAGGCCAGACTCGCTGATAAGGCTGAACAGCTACTATTTTGAACTCAGAGTTAAGCCTATAGCTAGTACCACACGTGCACTTGATAATATCTTGTTTTATGTAAATTTTCTCATAGTAAAAGTAAAATGACCCTTCCCAGCAAAATTCTAAGCTTGTTGAGGAGCTCCTCTAAGTTTAGACTTGGGGGTTGGTGGGGGGCATAAAAACCCTTAGAGACCATTGAGGCCTATCTTGACAGTAAAACTGTAACAGATGAATAAACTGAGGCATGAATAAATTAAGTCTCCCCACCCTAGTCAAAAGCACAGTGTTCAGCACACAGTAGATGCTTGATAAATCCTTGTGAGTGTGAACTGAGCTGAATTTTAGCCTGTCAATGACTTGTTAGCATGAGTGATGGTTTGCAATGAAAGGAATACAGGGCTCGAACATGGCGCGGTGCCCCGGCACCCCAGGAATGTGCTAGAATGGATGGCAGCAGCAGGGCCCGGCCCAAAGCACACAAGGCCAGCACCTGGAGGCTTACCCTTTCACCCGCACCTGGCCCTTAGCATTCCAGCTGGCCTGGGCTTAACCAGAAGCTGAGCAGATGCTGGAAAGTAAGGAGAGTCTTCTGAAACTGGACCCCCTCCTTGAGATCTAGAAAATTCCCCAGGAAATCTAGATAGGGATCTTCTACAAGAATCTTGGCCCAATACTTCATATTCACCCATGCCTTTGCTTTGCTCTTCCCCCTGCTGGAAATGCTCTGAGTCCCTATTTCCCACCTCATCACAAGCCCGCCTCCCAACCCAGAGCACAGGGTCTTCTCCCAGAAGGGCAGTCACAGCTCCTGTTCCCGAGAGCTTGTTGGGTGCCAGACCTCAGGAACATCCTTGTGCACTTAGGTAGCTCATATAATTATCCATAAAAACCCAGAAGCACATTTTACTTTACTCCTTTTACAGATGAGAAAACTGAGACAAAATAAGCAAATTTCCCTAGGTCACACAGCTAGTAAGTTGTCAAAGAAGCGCCAACACCACTTGGTCTGATCCAAAGCCTATGCTCGTGACCCAGCTCAAGGCCTCGTGTGGCTGGGTGGGACACCTTAAAATACTCATTTCATGGGGTATTGTTTATCTGAGTTTGGAAATTGAGGTTCATTTGGAACTTTATAGGACATTTTCTCTGAGCCAGGAAGCCCATTTGGTCCTCCTGGGAGTGGCTGCCATGTCCGTAGTACGTTATGGGAGCAAAGGCCCAAAGCTAAATGAAAAGGCTACAGGAATGAGTCTGTTGTCCGGGAGCACGCAGTGATGTGCTAAAAGTATGCGTCATTGAAGTTTTACCACCTCTGTGCTCTGCAAATTTCCCCCGCCGTGTCAAGTTGTTATTTTTGGAGTGTGGAGGGCCACTGTGCTACAGGAGTCCCATTTTGGCAGCCGAAGCTGGGCTCTCTGTAGGATTCAGGCATGTCCGGGCATTTGGGAAGGTCTGTGAGGCAGGCCTGCCAAGGGTCTGTGTGCATGAGGGACCGGGAGCCTGTTGGGAAAGGTCTCGCCCTAAGGGAGACAGAGTTCAGGGACAGAAGCTTGGGTTGGAGGAGGGAGGAAAACTGAGGGTAGTCCTGTGTGACATGGGTCCTTCCCACTTTCCTCCCCATGCTCAGCCACCAGGTACTCATGCTGAGCTCAAGGCAGAGGAAGCTTCAGTAAAGGAGCAAATGAAACAAGAAGAGCTCATTCGCTAAAATGCCCATGAGTGGGTGAGGGCCCAAGATGGCGCCCTGCTGTTCCGCCTCCCCCCCCCCCCCCCGGGTGGCACTGCTACTTTACTGTCAGGGAACATGACAGCCAGCTTGGCGAGCACACCATGAGTCTCTGATCCAGTCACAAGCAAAATGTGCCTGTGTCTGAAAATGTGCCCCGATTGAATACCAAATTACCACCCTTTTTTCATACATCTTTTTGTCAAGTTTGTTTTTCACGTTAAATATATTATATTTTTCTCAAACCAGATTTTTGCAAAATTCTTGTTGGTTTTACATGGGGAGCTTGCCCACCAACCATCAGTCCCTTTTGGAGAGTGGTCAGCCCAGTGTGATGGGTACCTGTCATTCAATAAGGAACTTAGACCTGCCTGGGAGTGGGAGGGCCACCTGGCCTGGGGCTCCATAGGACCCCTGTTCTTCAAGGGGGACAGCATCTTCTCTTTGCCAAGGGGCCTGAGACAAAAGGGGCCTGTTCTCCTGTGAAAGTCTCCAACAGCCTTGCTCAGAACAAACATGATTCCTGTTCTTTCTGGTTTCTAAACAAATTGCTGGTATATTGCGTCATCAACTGCAGTTGGCTTTAATGCCATTTTAAGATATTAAAAATTTTATAATGTCATTTACTTTTTTCACCCTTTCTGGGCCCATCTGTTTACATAGTTACAAGAAATTGCCAGTAGTATGTGCCCTAGGAAAAGACAGGTGCGTTCACGTGCTTTCACACCCCTGAGCCTTTGCGTATGACTTCTCCTGTGCCTGACAGGCTAGTAAGAGCTGACATTAGCTGAACACACACTCTGTTCCAGGCACTGTCCCAAAAGAGTCAACAACACCGTTAGGATATAGATACCGTGATCAGCCCAATCTTAGACCTCAGGGAAGCTGAGTCACAGAGCAATAAATGACTTGTCCAAGTTAACACAACTAGTGAGCAGTTAAAACTGAAATTCAATACCTGTCTTCCTGACACCAAAACTGAACTCTTGCCCATTCCAACAAACTGTTTCCTCACTGAATATCCTTTGTGCCCATGCCCTTAGTCAACTGTTGAACATCTAATCAGCCTTCAGAACCCTGCTCTAGAATTACCTTCCTTATGGAACCCCTCCTGACTCCCGCAAATGGAGGTACCCTTCCTTTTGGACCACTTGGGCACCGTACACCCACATTGTTTTTGTCACTGGATTTCTTTGCTATTGTGTCTGGCTTTCACACGGGACTATAAATTTCTCGAGGTCAGAGAGCCTATCTTATGACTTTTTGTAGCCCTCCTATGCCTGGGACATAAGAGATGCTCAGTACTTCTTGATCAACCCCCATCAGACAAATGGTTCATAAGTATACATTGTACTGTTATTTTCAGGAACATGGGACTCTTACATGTCCTCAACCCTCTGAGACTTTCTGCAACACACAGCATGCAACAGAGCAGCATTTTAAAAGGCTCTATAATTCATCTCTGAAAGCAAGTTTTGCTTGGCCTTCTTCAAGCTACCATTTAGAAAAGGAGGCAACGTTCTAAGCTTGGTGACCATGTTCATTTTCTGTCACTAGTGCCTCTTTTTTTTTTTAAGATTTTATTTATTTATTTGACAGAGAGAGATCACAAGCAGGCAGAGAGGCAGGCAGAGAGAGAGGAGGAAGCAGGCTCCCTGTTGAACAGAGAGCCCAACGCGGGGCTCGATCCCAGGACCCCGAGATCATGACCCGATGGCAGCGGCCTAACCCACTGAGCCACCCAGGTGCCCCACTAGCACCTCTCTTTTAAAAGATTTTACTTAATTATTTGATAGAGAAAGAGGGCACGAGCAGGGGGAGGAGCAGAGGGAGAAGCAGGCTCCTGAGCCTAACGTGGGACTCGATCCCAGGACCCTGGGATCATGAACTGAGCCAAAGGCAGATGCTTGACCAACTGAGTCACCCAGGCGCCCCGTGTCACTAACTTCTCTCTTGCCATCACCAGTTGTGCCCTTTTCCTTCTTGGTGCTCTCTGCAAGCATCTTCAATTAAAAAAAAAAAAAACTGAGCATGCCACAAAGACAACAGACTCTAATTGCTGTTTTTCATTCAAGCTTAATGATTCTCTCCTTACCCCATAATTGCTGTTCAGAGTTCAGCACATTCATTCACTAGTAATGAATGATGCATCTCTCCCTCGCATATCTAATTTAAATGGTCTTTTCCAAACGGTAGCTCCGACATGGTGACAAGATAGGACATAAGCTCAGATTTCTGTTGTTGTTAAGTACAAATATTTTGATAAGTGCAGCTAATATGAGATATTTCCTCTTAGCTGGGTATGATACACATTGAAATATGACATTGGTACCATCTGTTCTTCATCATAAATATAAATGAAGTGATAATGAGCAAAACGTGATAAGGACTATCAGGATGATTGCACTTCGATGGTTTAATTTGGATCTTCATTAATCTAAAAATAAAACAATCTACAAATGACAAATGAACACATTTTTACTGATGCCGCACAAGTACCTTTCAGGCTACGGACTCTGTTGTTGCCACTTAAAATGAGAAGTGAATAATGCAAAAGTAGTTTTTTTTTTTTTTTTAAGCATCCATTGAGTTTTCTGTTCAAATCATTAACGCACTGTTTCCAGGGGTCTGTAAGGCCTGTTGATAGTGAAATGGAAGCAAAAACGACTTTGGTCCAGGCCCTTCTTCCCTATGTGACCTTGGCCAAGTCACTTCACCTCTCTGGCCCTCCATCTCCTTCCCTCCCAAGGTTGCAGTGAGAACTTTGAGCCAGCCCAAGTTGGGTGCACAACATAACGCCTGGCCCTACATAATACTCATAAACAGAGCATCAGCCGACACTTAGCAGGCCCTCCTGGGTGCGCAGATGGATCTTGCAGGAAATACCATTTCACTAGCTCACACCAGTTTTCTGCATTGACCAAGGCATAGAGGCAGAGAGAGGTAAGGAACACACCAGAGATCACACGACTTCAAGTGTCCGCAGTGGGATCCACACCACGCAATCCCATTCCTGAAATTCTTAATTATTTTTTTTAATTTCCAATCATTAAGGGGAAAATACATTATATTCCAGCCAAAGTGCACATAGCCAAAACGAACCACAGGGCCATTAGGGTTGCCTAGGAGCCTGCTTATGATGGACACCTTTCTCCTATTACACGAATTTCACCCACGGCCCTGGACTTGGTAAGTAAATTACCTTTTCGGAGCACATTAGCTCACATCACCGGGGATCCTTTATTTCCCTCCAGCTGGCTCTGCCTGCCAATCTGCTCTTTGAGAAAACAGGTGGAAACTTCCATGAAACCGCTCATGGTTTTGCTGGATCATGGGCCTCAAAGCCCAAACAGCTGGGACAGCAGTTGTCCCGGGTTCTCACTCATTCCTGGCAACACTCCAGCACCCCCCCCCATGCCCCCTGTGTCCCAACTTCTGCTACTACCTGTAATATCTGAGCCTTACACCAGTTTACTTACTTCTTCTCTTCCTGGCTATCAGAGTTTCCCCTTGCTGAGGGCCTACTGTGTGCCAGGTGCCAGTCCAGGCGACTGACATGCTTTATGTCTATAACTTTCATAGCAACCCTGAAATCATCCCCTGCATTTTGAGAAGAAAAAGCTGTAGGGATGCCTGGGTGGCTCAGTCGGTGAGGCATCTGACTCTTGGGCTCAGCTCAGGTCTTGATCTCAGAGTCATGAGTTCAAGACCCAGTTGGGCTCCCCGCTGGGCATGGAGCTTACTTTAAAAAGAATAAAAAGCTGTAGACTCGGAGGGTGGAAACAACTTCCTTATCTTGCACCTCATGCCCCTCTTCCCCTCTGCTCTGACCAATACTTAAGGACCTCTCACCCTGGAAGGTGTTCCCGGACACCACTTTCTTCTCCCCAGTCCACAGTCTGCTCAGATGCCCTGTTTCTGGGCTCACACACCCCAGGGGCTGGTCATTCCTCCCATTCCTCGTATCCCCCTGTTGTTGGAACCATTTCGATCCTTGCCTGGGTTTTCCAACGACGTTAAGCTGCAGTGCTCATCCTGTGCCTAACAGGCCATCCATGGATGAATAAATTAATGCCCGAGGTCATACAGCTAGTGGTAAAGCATGCACTTGCAAGCAGATCACCTGGTCCTATCTGGCTCTCCACTCTGTACTAGATGGGCATCCCTGCCCAAGTAGCTTACCCTCTCTGGGCCTCCTTTCATGATCATGGAGATCACAGCAACTGCCTCACTGGTGGCTATGAACATGTAATCAGTTATAGATAGTTATATCAGTTACAGATATTGTATCGGTTATAGATACAGATAGTTATAGAGGGACTTCTTAAAACAGCGTCTGGCACGGAGCAGAGATCAACGAAGAGTCATGATTATTACCACGTCGCTACCCTTATCCTCCTCATCAGAGCTGTACCAGACAGAGAACTCCAAACCCCAAGCTTCCCTGGCCTAGAAGTCCACTTACATGGCTTGCTTAGGGAAGAAGCATCAAAATTATAAATCTAAAGAAAAATCAAATGACTTCATTAAAACATAGAGCAAATACAATTTTAACAAAATTGAACTTATAAAAAAATTGAACTTGATTTCGACGGTACCAGGGAAAAGAAAGAGCCCATCACTGCTTCTCAGCTGGTGTGCCCAGAAGCGATTTTTTGGGAAGCCAAGGAGTGACAAGGAACAGGGCTATAGAAAGGGCACAACCCGGGGTGGGGCCTGTCCCTCCAATCTTGTTCTTTCCGCTAAGAGTCCTTCTCTTTGCCTGAGCCTGGGGAGTCCAGTGGCCGGGGAGGAGAGGGCCCATGCTGAACCACATGGACCACGTTGTTTGCTCTGTGCCAGGGCCCAAAGGGGACTTCCACCATTGCTCGCCATCTGATAGGAGTGGCACCCATCAGAGCCCACAGGCCAAACCTCCCAGCACTGTTTGAAAACCACCCCAAAGACCTATGTTCCAGCGATCTTCAATAATGACATTCTCATATCTGAGAAAACAGGGCTCCTTGCTAGCAAGCAGATGTCCTATACCCAGGCCTTCCTTGCTGATCCTTCATCTGGGTCTTCGCTCCTGCCTTGCCCCTGCCCTCAGGGCCTTTCCTACTTCTTCCCATCTTTATAGGCCTCCTGCATTCTCCAAGGCTCAGTGCAAGTCACGCCTGAAGTGCCCGACCCGCCCCTACTCCCCATCCCATCAGCCCACCTGTGGCTTCCCTGAAGCCCCCAGCAGGGACTGTCGCTGCACCCCCCCCCCACCCGGCCAGCACGGGGATGTAACGTCTCACACCTGTCACCTGCAACCCTGGATGCCACTTCAGCAGCCCGGGTTCTTCTTCTAACCCCGAGCCGTGCAAGCTGTGGGCCCTCCAGAAATGCGTACAGGGTAGAAGACCTGATTCGGTGGCTGTGAAATAAGCCAGTGGTGCTCAAAGAAGATTTGGGGCTAAAATAAAGCACATGTGATCCTGCGTGTTTGTAAAATCATTTTTCTAGTGGAAAAGGCTTATGGCATGCTTTTATCACTTAAACTGTGTGTTGTCTTTCTTCCCACAGTATTTTACCTCTGCTCACCATGTGTGGAAGAGCAGCCGGGTCGTCTGTGGGAGAGGTGGGAGCCAAAGTCCAAAATGATGAAGTCGAGCACAAGAAGATATTTTGAGCTCTAACGACTAAAATACATGAACTGTTTTGGGGGGAAAGGCATGCATAATTCATCAGTGTTCCACATGGCTTTTTCTTCTACCCAGAGCCCTGCTCACTCGGATGAAAAATACAGATAATACACGGGTACATGCCACAACTGACTAGATTCAAAGATGCTCTCCTGTTTCCTAATGGAAAAAGATGCAGTAAATAAAGAGCGTGCGTAATAGATTATCAAGTTTTAATCATTTTTAAGGTTTTTCTTTTGGGGGGAGGAGGCAGGATCCTGCAGAAGGCTTTGTATTCATTAAAAAACAATCAGAATGGGTGCCTGGGTGGCTCCAGGTTAAAGCCTCTGCCTTCGGCTCAGGGCATGATCTCAGGGTCCTGGGATCGAGCCCCACATCAGGCTCTCTGCTCAGCGGGGAGCCTGCTTCCTCCTCTCTCTCTGCCTGCCTCTCTGCCTACTTGTGATCTCGGTCTGTCAAATAAATAAATAAAAATCTTTAAAAAAAAGATGGTGTGAACAAATTTAAGAAAGAGAACATTGGTTGAATGGTCTCTTTAAAGTTTAGTGATTCAGCTGTACCTTGATTCCCAAGTGCTCTTGTTAGGATAACACTTCTGTATAAATGCTCAAAACACATCTCAGAAAGATTGGCTTAACGAGGCGGAGGAGTATAGTAATCACAACTAAGTCTGTCTATCTAGTAGAAGCTGTTTACATTTTGGTAATAAATTGAACCTAGTAATCTTGAAAGAATGGCCGTAATTTTGCTTCCTTGTCTCTCTAGTTCCAAGCAGACTGGTTTTTTACCTCGCTCACTGATAGTTTTAGATATCTTGATGTATAGCCTTTAGAAGTCATTAAAAAATAAACAAATGAAGCCCCTGTTACTCCAACTTCATGCTGTGATCATTCCTCATACCTTATGTAAAGCAAACATCAAAAGTCAGAGAAAACTACTGATGACAAACACGACAGGTCTCCCGTTCTCGCAAGCCAGAAAGTTGGATTAAGAGCCACTCTTCTGATGCAATGCTGATTATTTATTTGAAGACGGTAACATTCCTGTTTTCTGCAATTAACTATTTTCTTGAAGAGCAACAGGCATAGAAGAATCACACATCTACGGTGATTTTTTTCAAAGAAAACAATTAGTACCCATATCACAAAAGCTAATTCAGATTAATTAAAGAACACCCACATCAGTTAAATATAATACTTCCTCTTTCACTTAACTCACTGTACACAAAGTGTTACTAAGAAGTGTTGGGCTTCAAGATAATAAAAAATGACAGTTGAAGGGTCTGGAGCTTGGAAGAAAACTTTAGGGTCTGTAACCATTTTAATTGTATATAATTACAGAGAAGGAAGTGGAACAATTTAATTTCGGGGCCTTCATGCTATTAGAAGGGCTAATAGAACAGTATCAAAACTGGTTATTTAAGTAAAATTGTAAGAAGCTGTTTTTCATTCCACGATAGAAATGGAAATTAAGTGGCATGTTGAATAACTTCTGTGCCATCATACCCTTGATGTGATATAACAGTAATTCAAGATCTGGTGGAAATTGCTGGTGGAGGTTTAGAATAACTAAGTGAAATACACTGTTGAAATATGTTTTACTTTTTGATTTGGAAAATACATAAAAGTATGATGAAGAAAATACAAATCCACCGTAATAAGTATAGAATGTCTCTAGAAGGAACCAGAAGAAACTGGGAAGGGTTGTGGCAGTCTGGGGTATAAGGCTGGGAAGAGTCCTAGCTTCGACTAAATACCTTTTATTATGTTAGAGTGTCGTTTTTTAAATTAAATTAATTATGTCTTTAGGAAATGACTCATAATTTTACTAAAGAATGAAGGGTTAACACTGGAGCATACTCCAATATTTTTCTATAGGCTTACCTACATTTCTTCTTTAACAAAATCTCAATCAGTGGGTATTTTATAACCTGATATAATCTGAGATTTTTCCCATGTTATAAAATATTCTTCTGAAGCTTGATTATTGATAAATTAACCATGTGCATTTGTGGGTGTATCCTTTGTTTAACTAAATCTTCTGTTGTTGAGCATTTGACTTATCTTTCATTTTCCACTGATATAAATAGCTTTGCCATGAACATTCTTAATGCTGTACCTTCCTGATTATTTCCATAAGATATGTATCCTATGGAAACAACAAGAGTAGAGTTATGGAATCAAAATAAATTACATTTTAGAACTTTTGACACACCTTGGCAAAATCTCCAGGAAGAAATTCTCAGGTTACGCTTTGGACCCAGGGCGCGGGAATGCCCTTTTCAGGGCACACTGCCCAACACTGGAGAGACACATTTGGGTCTCGGTCTTCTAAAATTTTCTAATCAAAATTGGGACTTCCAAATAGCCATGAGTTTCATACATTTATTTTTTGTTCTGTAAATTTGAATGTTGTAGGAAAGCTGTCATAGTTTAATTCTATAGAATACATTCCTCCCTTTGGTACCTGGAATGAAGTGGGATGGGTCCTAAATTTCCCTCTCAAAAGTCAAAGATTTTACCTAGGCTAAAAAAAAACTGGTTCTCTGCCTTGAATCACTAAGTGTTCCAAACAACAGGTCCTGGAAATCCATCAACCATGTCTCTGTCTTTGGCACCAAGAGAGAATTTAAGACTGAGGCGCTTGTGCTCTGGCTAGGAATTCAACTTCTAAAGTTGCTGCCAGTTCACAGGGGGTATCGCTTCCCTTAATGGATTTGTCACTTCCTCAGACTGTCCCTTTAGAAAGGTGCAAAGACCAGCAGAATACCTTGGATAGAGGCTCCTTAAAAGACTTACCAGAAATGACACTCATCTGCTTTTTAGCGTAGAACTAAAATGTATCCTTTATAAGACAGAAGGAATGCTTATTCAATATAGATGAATTTTGAAATTACAGAAAAGCATAAAGAAAATAAATATTGCCTTTAATTCCACTATTCAGAGATAAACTCTGTTGATATTTCAGTATATTTTTAGTAACCTAATATAGAATCTTCTGCACATACACATTTTCTTATTTTGCAAACATGGGGTAATATTAGACTTGTGTTGTAAACTGCTTTTTCACTTAAAATATCATGAACTGTTTTCTGGGTCATTAAATATGTTACAGAAATGGTTTTGATATCTTTATAGTATTCTGTCACCAAGATATACTTTTTTACAGAACATCAACTCCCACTACTTATTTCCAAATTTATCTGTTAAACTAGAAGCTTGCTTACACATCTGTATAAGCTTTAGCAAATGCCCCAGGCAAGTAGAATGACTGCTGAATTAAATCTAGTAGCCTTTGAAAAGGATGGAGAAGGGTGAGGCATCTTTTTAATGTTCTATTAGTTACGGAAGAGAAAACTCTACAAGATGGGCAAAAATTAAATCTAGAATAATCTTGCACTTAAATTACTTCACAATTACTTTGAAATTCTTGCTGAAGTTTAAAGAAATTAACTCCCGAAATGATAGGCTATGCCTTATGGATTTGCTGAATGTGAGAAAGCCAATATGGAAGTTTAAAGAAATTAACTCCCGAAATGATAGGCTATGCCTTATGGATTTGCTGAATGTGAGAAAGCCAATATGGAATGCAATCAACAAGCCCACAGTCTCAGAAAAAGCCTCGTGTGAGAATATTAGTAAATTAATGCACATATATAAGTCTTAAGTAAAAATAAAATATTTTGAGTATAATCCTCATGTCATCTTTAACCATTCCCTACTTTAGCCAACTTTTTCAATGAACTGACAGATAGCCATTGTTCATTGCTTTGGATAAGAGGACTTCCAATCAATGAATAATCTTGTAGAAAAAAAATCTCTATAAACAAGATGGACGACTCCTCTAATTTTTTGCTGAAACAATGAAAAGCCATGTTGGTTCAAATGTACCACAACAGCAAGTCGAACAAGTGAACAGTGTAAGTGATTTATGGGACATATGGGCATCTACATATCCTTCTACACATGGTATATCTATACATGGACATTTTTCTTCTTATAAAACCCTTTTCCTGGGGAAACCCTGTTTCAGAAGACATATTCTGTTATCTGTCATTACCAAGGAAAGCTGCTTCTCATTTTTGGAGACACAGCTAATGTGTTAATGCTTAAAAAGTCTTCCCTTTGTGTGCATAGTGACAGGATTGAAGGACATTTGGATGTAAACAGTACTAGGGAAATGTCACATCAGGAATGATGGTATTCTTTCTTATTAGAAATAACCAAAACAACACCACCAACAACCAACCATGAAAATAAAAGGTTAGAGTACTTCCCATCTGCCTGTATCTCTAAAACATATGGCAGTCTCAGGTCATCAAAGAGGCCATGTTTTGTCAATAGAAACTCATATAGAACCTGCTGCTTATAGAAGGAATCAACATTGATTTGGAAAGTTGCCAAGTGATTGTGTGACGTGAGAAGCCTTTTCACAATTATAGCTTTCCAGACAATCATCACAGAGTGGGCTTCTTTTAAAGTTGTCTGAGAATATTGGTTATGGTTCCATCTTGAGCCTTTAGAAGCAAATCACTGATGGTTAATATGGTTGGGATAAGTTTTTCCTATTTATTATCAAGTTTGATTTTTCTCTTTAGGTTCTCTTTTTCTTGGCAGGTCATTTAATTATTTTCCATCTCCACAGTCAAACATCTGCTCCAATCCCTGTTCCACCCAGCATCTCCTCGCGTTCTTCTTCTTTCGGCTTCAATTAGAAGTTTGCTGATGGTAGTATCTCCGCTCAGATCTTGGACCTTGCAATTAATTTTAATCAGGCTTGTTAACACTTTTTTAATATGTAAGAAATAAGCAAATATGTAACTAAAAAGCCATTTATGTCTTTTATGAAGGTAACAAATATGCAATTAAAAACTCCTTCTCTCGGTGACTTTGCAATAAATTAACTTGTTTTGTCACTATTGTGCCTGTACAATGTCATTTTCTCTGGAGTTTTGACAGTCAGATTTTTTTTTATCCTTGGCAAAATTAGCAAGTAATATTAAGATCTAAGAAATGACAATTAGTTTGCGAATTAGGTGGGATATACAATGTGTTAATTATTGAGGGACCAGGCGCATGCAATTAAAATTTAGCATCCAGATAATGATAATGTAGTAGGCTTCTGAGTATCTAATGAAGTTGAAAATGTTCATTACCAACAAATTAATTCTCAGCTGCTTAACCAGTATTTAAAATGTCTATACAGAGGAATGGATCATGATAATCATTATTGTTCACAAATACAATAATAACACAAAATCTTGAAAGTCTAGCAGGACTCTTGTTTCATTGTTAAGCATTCTGTGCACACTGACAGGGGACCTTTCCAAAGACTCAGAAACATGGTAGCCCAGAAAGAGATCTTTGCTTCACTTAAAGCACTCTCTCAAGTCACCTAAAGATCAAAGAATGAGAGAAGAGGAAAGGCAGTTGAGATGGGACATGGGTCAAGGTACCCAATATTTGCCCTAGCAGACCCTTCATGTTTCAGGAGTGATTCAGAAAATGTCTTCTTCACCTAACTTAAATGTGATCCTCTTTGTAACTTGGAAACTCAGTTCCATGTGGATTTCCTACTTTAATAGATAGACCCAGTGTTCTAGTAGCTGGAGAGTCAAAGATAAGTTGTGTCTCAAGAGGAACCCTCATCTCGCAGAGGGTCAAACCCCAAAACAACTCATTACGTTACAGTGTGACAACTGCCATAACACAGAGACAGAAGTCTGACTTACAACCTTCAAAGTCCCCTGGTTGCTGAATGGGGAGCAGATTGTTGAGGCAGGGGTGGAAAGAGACAGAACAGCCAGGGTTTTGCCATGGACCATGAGAAAGATGGCGGCAGTCTACAGGAATGGTAGCACTGACGAGATGAAAATGGTAGGATGGTAGATATATTTCGGATGGAGAATTGTATCCAGGATTTGGCTTGAGAAACTAAAAAGATGTTGCTATGGCTATATGATTTGGGGAGGACTGGGAGATGAAAAGGGTTAGAGGGAAACTTCCAGAGTCCTACTGGGGTGTAAGATTATAGTGTCTACGGGAGAAATGAGTGAGGGTATCATGCAGGCACTGAAGTTTAGAAGTGAAGTGTGATTGAAGGTAGAAATTTGGGCACTCATCAGCATATAGATGGTTCCGAAGCCCCAGAATGGATGAGCCTACCTAGAGAGAAAGTGTAGAAAGAGAAGTGAAATCCCGGGAGCAAGCTCCAAGTAACACTGGGGAAATTCAGGGAACAAGGGGAGTTAGCAGAGGAGAAGAAACAGGTGCAGCTAGAGAAGTCTCAGGACTGATGAAAAGCACAGTATCACAGAAACCTCCAGGGGAGAGAGTTCCAAGGGGGAAGGGAACAGGTAACCCCATACCTGTGCTAAGGTTATTCAGTGGAGCCCTATTATAATGGCAATACATTAGCAATAGTCTAGAGGCCCATCATGGGAGATTGAAGAAATAACTTGAGATTCATCCATACAAAGGAATATTCTGCAGTTGTAATGAAATGATTTTCAAAACGTACTATTCAAAATTCACTAAGTGGGAAAAGCAAAGATCTCTAGTGCCATTTGTCAGAAAAAAAAAGGAGGGGAGTATGGAATTTCTGGAATATGTATTGAATATTTTTGAAAGATGCAAAGTAATCTAGTAAGGTAGTTGTTTACAGGATGAGGAACTGGAGGACTCAGAACCAGAGGTAGAAGAGATAAGATTGTTTTAATCTTAGTGGTGTAGCTTTTAGACTTTAAAATTTCTATTTTATGCTATATACCTTGACTAATCAACATCAAGAGACAATATTTCTTGGTGTTTATTATTATGTTGTTTTTCACTGTCTTTTATTTTCCAGAGTTGTAATACTTACATTGCTTTAAGACCACATTTACTACAGTCGTTTGGATAATTCCATGCTTAATTGGTTTCTATGCTCTCTGTTGGTCCTTTTCAAATTTTCATCACACATTGCCTCATTCATGAGGTCTCGCCTTTGCTCATCTCTCATTGGCTACAATATATGTTCATATAATTTTATCACCAAGAGTACTTAGTTGTTTATCTTCTGAGTCCTTTAATGTGTGAGAATTTCTTTCTGTTGCTTTCATACAAAAAGAACAGCTTGGTAGAGGCTTTAATGTAGGTTTTGCCCAAAAGAGAGCCTGAGATGAAGACTTGGGTGTGAGTAGCTTACTTGGGAGCCGTTCCCAGGGAACAGCAAGAAGGAAGCAAGGAAAGACAGAAGAAGAAAAACAATACGAACAATAAGGGAGGTATGATTGAGCTGGTGACCACTGTGGGGCAACTGGGGCTCGATGGGGACCCCTGAGGGAACATGGGGAATGTGTCTCAAAACTGTTCTGCAAAGGGTAGGAGGCTAGGGTGTTCAGCTGCCAAGTTCCATCTCCATTTGGCCAAGCTGCTCCCAGGAACATTAACTCTCTCTCACTTCTGGCTTCCTCATCCTTGGAGAAAGCCCAGAGGCAGGTAGCCCTCAAAATCGCTGGAAATGGAAAGCTGACAGCACGTCTGGGAACTGCCACCACAGGTGCCACACAGGTAGTTGAAATCATAGGCATCCAGAGAGAACCTGGTGCAGGGCAGAAAAAGTGTCTGCTTCGACTGATACCACAGAATTCTTCACAGGTCTTTTTACTCACAAACCTCTAGGAATATTGTTCCATTGCTTTATGGAATCTAACATAGCAGAAAATTCCAAAGCCAGCCTGACTTTTCTTTCCCATTCTAAGTAACCAAGAATGCTTTAAAAATTCAAGAAAATTAAAGACATGGATATTAGTCTCAGTCTTGGCAATTTTTAATTAATTTTACCTAGACACAGAGTACTCTTCCAATCTGGGGTTTCAGATCTTTCTTCAGTTCAGGACAGTTTTCTTCTATTATATCTCTGAATGTTTCTTATCTTACTGAGCAACTCTATTTAGACTCATATAGCTCTGTAATCTCATCTCCATAGCAATTATCATTTCTCTGATTAACTTCTCTTTGAACTTTCCTCTGCATCCAGGAGGTTTTTCTCAAGCCTAATTTCCACATCTGATAAAAATTGTCAACAGTGCCAGTCCTACTCTAAAATGATCATAACATCATTTTAAATTCTATTTTGGCATTATGTGTTTCCACAAATTTTTGTCTTACCTATGCCAACATGTCTTTTATTTTGGTCTCATTATATTCTCCTCTTTCATATAAGTACTTTTTACATTCTTCTAAGGATTTCATATCTAAACTGCATCTCTTCAAATATATGTTCATCATTATTGCCTGCCACGTATCACATTTCATGAGTCCCCTGTTGGGTTTTCTGTTTCGAAGCGGGTCTTCCCAGGCCTGTGATTTGTCTCAAATAAGCAGGGATGGAGGTGATACATTCTCCTCGTATCTGCTCCTTGGTTCCCTGAGTGCTGTCGGAATTGTCTTCATATTGAAGGTAAGAGGCTGGCTGAGGTTGATTGGTAGTGCCATTTCAGTGATTCATTAGTGTCTGGGGTTGAGGAGGGGATCAAGGAGCAGGCAGGGGCATCAGGGCTGGAGCAGACCCAGCAGGGAACTTTGTCCTTCACCAACTTTCCTTTCAGGCCCTGAACAGTCTACTTTAACCAGACACTGGGACCAGCATTCTGCACCTGCTTTTCCCCGAGAGCTTAATGTGGCACTGTCTGGAAAGCTATCCCTTCCCGGAGCATAGATCCACTCCATCAAGGCTATATATATCCTTCCTACTGGGTAGGAACTGGAAGGTTGGGAGGCTGCCCTTCCAATTCTGAGATATACAATTCCCTACTACTTTCTCAGTAAGTGGAGCCAAGATTGAGACAGTGGGACCTACGCCCATGCTCGCCAGCCTGAGAGGCAAGGCCAGTTTCATGGGCATGTCACCTGTGCGATCACACAGTCCTCTGCTCAGAAGGACCCTATGCACAGTCCTGCTATTACCATCTTGAAATTCTTAATAATTTTTGAATTAGGGTCCCAGTTTTCATTTTTTCATTGGACCCCACAAATTACATAACCAGTCTTGCTCAGAAGTTTTTCCCTGAGGTTTATGGCAGAATGGTGTCTGGTCCTCTACCAGACCGATCACAGACCCCTCAGATCCCAGTCATCCCCGTCAACAGCATTAAGTGGACAGTAAAGAAGAAGAGAGGTCAGTAGAACAAATACCACCAAGAAGGGTGAGAGGCAGAGTGGGTTTGACCACATGAATCCACAAAGACAGGATCAAGCAGTGGTACAACCACTAAGATGCTGTCGAGGATCCAAACTGTCTAGGCCAAGCACCGTTCGGTTCTCATACTAATTCACACAGTCATTCTCCAAAACCCCACCAGTGAACTGTGATGGGCTGTTCAAAGGAGGCTCTTACAATCCTGATTTGGATTTGAGTCCCTCACTCCAGTGCTTTATTCCATTTTCTATTACTTTCCTTGAGTATCATCGTACCCCAGCCTTCACAAAATAAAGCTTGACGGAGAGATACAACAAATTTGTGCATCAGATAATCTACGAGACCATGACCTTGCCCTACTCTGAGAGTCATAACTGAGCAAGTTCAAATCCCTCTGAAAAACCAGAACCTACCTTTTTAATAAAAGCCTAGCAAATGGAGGTCATGTTATCCTGCCAGCTTAATAAGCTGGTTTATATTTATTTGCTCCTATGAATCATTTGTTCTAATAAAAAGAATATCTAACAAACTGGATGCTATGATGGGAAGATGGCCTCTCACTTGGAAAATAAATGTCAAGTCTTCACCTCAACATTTATTTTTGGTAAATGCTGAGTCTCTGCCTTGGCATTTAAATAGCAGCAGGAAAACTTAATCAGACCACTGGAGGGTTCCAGGACTGGCTGGAGAGAACAATTGACTTTTGTAGACTACGAAGTTCAAAGTGTAATGCCGACTGCTGTATATTCCCCGGGGGGTATACCTGGGGCAAGAGGAGGTGGGAATGATTATGCAGCCATTTGGACTTGTTTGTGCAGTTGAACCAAAAGAACTGACCTTCTTGTATACCTCCCTTTGTAGGAGAAAGAGCTCTGGGAGATCGTCGAACTCACTCTTTGTGTGTTCAGAGCCCGGGACTCCAAATGCCACTTGCACACACCAAGGCCAAATACACCAGCATAACCTGGAGAGCTGGAAATGGAAATCAGAGACATAAGAATGTATTGTCTGCATGACCCCTTCTGATTTATTCATTTCTGAGACTTCTTCACACCATGCCATTAAAAAAAAAAAAATACAACAAAACCAAAACACAGCAGCTCCTAATTATTTACCATGCTCCTAATCAACACGTTTCTCAGGTTGTTTTAAGCACTGTCTGTTCCAATAAGCAGAGGTTGTGTTCATGTTGCCTGGTTCAGAAATCAGCATCTGATTAAACCCCTGATTAAATCGTGTCCAGTGGGCAAGACCACTGATCACTGAACATGCCTTGTGCAGCTTCTCTACCTGGACGGTGGGAGCCCAGCAGCCTCTGAGCACTGCTTTAAGAACAATAGAAAGAACATGTTCCTCACTTAACCAGGATAGAAAGCCACCATTTTCATTAAAAACAAAAACAAAGCAAAACCCTCCACATGATACCCACTGATTCCTGGCTCAAGGAGAGAGCTCACCAAGGGCCTGGAAATGCATGGCCACGCCTCCTGCCCCAGCACCTCCCCAGACCACAGGCCACCACTTCTCTCCTGGGAGCAGGCGTGGCTTCCCGGGCACGCAGGTGCCACTTGCTAACCTGCAAACTCCAAATGACTGTCTGACAGATGCACATTATACAAATCTCCCTCGAGGTGCTGCCTGGAGTGCCTGCCCCTTCCCAGGGGCTCAGAGCTGTTTGCTCCCATCTGCTGCAGGACCCGGGGGCCTCATGGGATCACGATGGTTTCACTAGACTACCGCCAAGTGGATGCAGGCCATTTGAGAAATGAATTTTTACTTTCAGGGGAGCATTTTTGGAAACTCCAAAGGCATGGAGAGGCGGGGAATTTGGCAACGGGAATGAAGCCATTTTTTTCCCTTCCGTTGGCACGGGACTGTCGTAGAAGAGGTACTGTGGTATCAGCACGGCTCCGTGAAAGTGACTGCACAGTGAGAATCGCATGCTTGTCTCGCCCCATCCTACACACTGTGGCGTTCTCCATAGAATTCCAGACGGACAAAGTATGCAAGTAAATATGTTAACCCAGAAAGAATAAAAAGAAAATAGAACTATCATTTCCTAAGGGCAATGACGTGCCACCCACTGAGCTTAATATGATTGGTCTTTAATACTTTACAGATGACCCCACCACTCAGAACATGTCATCGATGATCCCAGACACCTGGCAAGTGGCAGTGTCAACACTGGAACCCAGATCTCACTACCCAAGGGCTCACACAGTCTTTGCTCATCTACTGTCTGTCCTGAGGATGGTGGCATCCCCTCTGCTAACTCTGGGCCTCATGGCTGTGTGACCTGAGCAGTCACCCTGTGCCCCACACTTAGAAGAGCCCTGAACTTGGCTCAACTACTCTGCCCTCGCCATCTCGAAATTCTTCATAATTTTTTAATAAGGATCCTCATGCTAGATCCTGCTAGATCCCCGACATAAGGCCACTTGAAGAACCCTTGTGACTCACATACCTTATAATTAAACCAATTCTGAAATAATTTTACCCTCGGTTTCTGTGTTTTTAACATCCAAGATAATTTCTTGTGAGCTTAGGTCATGACGAACCACCTGGAAGTCCTTTCTCTGATTTCCAGGAATAACCTAGCTCTAAAGAAAGATTCTGCAATAATTATCCTCTAAACCTCTCTATGTTAGAAATTATGAATAAGGGGTGCCTGGGTGGCTCAGTTGTTAAGTGAGCCGAAGGCACGGTCATGATCCCAGGGTCCTGGGATTGAGCCCCACATCAGGCTCTCTGCTCGGTGGGAAGTCTGCTTCTGCCTCTCCCACTCCCCCTTCTTGTGTTCCCTGTCTCTGTGTGTCTCTCTCTGTCAAATAAATAAATAAAATCTTTTTTAAAATTATGAATAAATGGAACATTAAACCTTAAGCACTTAGAATAGGACCTACTGTATAATAAGAGCTTAATACATATAATGATTTTTTTATTATTGTTAATGTTTTCATTAGAGAATACATTTAGGTAAAATAAAAAATACCATCACCAACTACCAGTCACCAAATATCCATTATTCGTTCTTCCTTTTAATAATAAAATCACTCCCCACCCCCTCATAGATTTACCCAGCCACAGACAATACTTACCAGCTTCCCTTGCAGCTAGGCAAGGCCACGTGACTAAGGTCTGGCCAATGGGATGTGAGCAGTAGTGACTTCCACAGCTCCTGGGTCATACCCCTTACAACGGCAACTAATTGGCCTCCAGCCCCCTTCAAGGGCTTGAAATGCAAGCATGGGTCTATTGAGCCAACCTGGAATATGTCATAGAGAGTAACATTCTGGGAGATGGTAAAGCCCAACCAAAAACATGCCAGAACCTTGGGTGAATTCATGGAACAGAGAAGCCTGCCTGCCCTGCACCTATCACCTCTGATCTGCTCCACTGGAGAGAGAATGAAGTATCTGGTTTGAGCTACTGATTTCTAGCATTTCTTTGTTATGGAATCATAGACTATACCCAACTGATACATGCCTTAAGCATGTAAGAGGTTTCTTTTCTTTTTTTTTTTTTTTTCCTTGTACAAGAAGTACAGTAGACTTCTCATGGCATACATTCAACTCCTTCTACAATGTCAGGATTGAAGTCTCTGTGATTCTCATGAATTACCCTCAGGAACTCATTGTAGCTTGAGTTATCACATCTGCATTTCTGAAGGGAAGGAGGAGGAAGAGAAGTCTTCCTGGAAATCCCTAGGGCTTGATCACTTCCATTTGATTGGCTGGACCATGTCACATGGCCACTCCTAGCTTGGAGCCAAGGAAGGTGAGTTTTTCATTTTCCTGCCTTTCTAATAGAGGGAGGAAAGGGAAGGAGGCTGGGATTGGTGTTGAGAGAGCCCTAATTAATAATATGATTCTTTTATAACAGTTATCAGAACCTTCTGGATGGTTTCTTGGAAATTCCTGACTTTTCCCAATCATGCTGCACCTTCCATCAAAGGTTTTGGTTCTAGCTGGAGATGGCCATTGTCCTAAGCACCCCAAGTAGAAAGCGATAAGCAGAGGGACCCCCCCAAGCCTGCCCCTCTCCAGCTAACTCTCTGCAAACATCTTTCCTTTGGGACTCGGACCGTGTCCAGACTCGTTGATGAAGGAGGCTGTGTCCTCTAAGGAAGTCAGAGGGCAAATGGCTAGTGTTCCGAGTCCATGAGTGGATCAATGTGTTGCTGTATCCACAAGGTTCATTCTCAGGCCCAAGAGAACTTTATGAGATCCTGGCATTCTTGCAACGCCCAGAATGGGAGCTTAATATGAGCTAAGCACCATGCCCAGCCCTTTTGAGGTACTGTTGCAGCTGATGCCCCCCAAAACCCTGCAAAGTGGACAAAATTATTTTCCAGACTCTTCAGATGAGAAAACTGAGACTCCGAGAGGTTTGGAAGAATCGAGTGCTATTTGGGGACATTTTGCTGTGAACTTGGCGCATGTCTCTATTTCTCTTGGAATGATTTTGGTAACAATTTAGATGGATTTTCAATGCTTTGTGGGTGTCACACGGATGTGTCTTCTGGACGGGACCCTGTGCTGAGTGTGGCCACCTGGCAGTTCTTTACCACAGGTCACATGGGCTGTCTCATTTCAGGAGTAGGGAGACGGCAGCAAGGAGGCATGAGGCAGACACATGTGGCTGGTTCTGGGGCTGTCTCCGGTTCTGACATCGGAGAGCATGTGGTTTCACGGCCACCTTCAGAGTGGCGCTGGGAGCCCTTTCCCGAACGAACCTTCACAGGCTGTTCTGTGGGTAGAAATCTCACTGATTGCCTCACCAAAGGCCCCACTGCCAACTCAAAAGCATCATCCCATGCATATTCAGCTTCCCTAAGATACAAATCTGCCTCACAAAATATTTACTCAGCCTTTGACCCTGCAAGTGTAAACATATTATGACAAAGAACTCTAGAACTGAAAACCAGAGCTGCAGAAGGAAGACACATGGCTCTGAGCAAAGCTGCGATGCCAACGGAAGCGTCTCCAGCCAGGAATGGTGGGCTTTCTAGTGTCGGCAGCTCGGCCTGGCCTGCCGCCCTCACTGCCCCGCCTGATGAGCAGTCAGATCACTGCTCGCCATCTCCGGTCAGACGGGTGATGCTCTCTCTGGAGTGTGTGTGCTGGAGTCCTCTCTGGGCTAGGGCGACCCAAAGAACAGGCTGGCTCTCTCCCACCACTCCCCAGGAAGTGAATACAAAGAGCCAAGAAGAAAGGCAGGAAGTTCCTACCCACCTGGTTCCTGCCCTGCAGCTCTCACATCCCATCTGATTGCAACCCTGGATGTGATCTAGAGCAAGAAGCAATGTGCCTTTCTAGAACTCGGACTGTATATGCTCCAGAAAATGGGAGTAGCACCCTTCCCTGAGCTTTGAATGTTCATTTTGTTTTTGTTTTTGTTTTTCTCTTCATTTTTCTGTCTTCCTTATTCCCACATCTTCCTTGTGGTTTACTCTTAAGTAAACACTTGCCTCATGTCTTTTCTGCCCAGCCACCTCCCCACAGACCTGAGGCTACTACATTTGTCCCAGTTCTGCCAGACGGCTGGCAGACAACGACGCATGCCGGCCCCTCATCATGGGGTGGACATTTGTCTCTATAGCCTGCTGGCATCCTTTCTTCCAGCAATGGCTCACCGATCTTCTTCAAGTTCTCAGTACTCCCCTGCGGGAGTGCATGTGATCTGGATGGTACTGACCCCTTCCCTATCCTAGAGATCTGGTTATCAGAGGGTCACATCTGTCCTGGCCATAGGGTCAGGTGCATAACCCAAGTCAGGCCAAAAGAATTGGCTGATTCCAAGATGTCCTTACAAATGTTGAAAATAGTCAGGTAGACCACGCCTTGCGGATTCATTTAAATGCAAAGGACAGAGAAAAGGATCATAGAAAATTTAAACAAGAAAATGACATGATTTGATGGAGGCTTTTAAGGAATCCATCTGAGCACATGTGAGGAATGGCCAGGGACGCCTGGGTGGCACAGTTGGAGAAGCGTCCAACTCTTGCTTTCAGCTCACGTCTGATCTCAGGGTCATGAGACCAAGCCCTGTGTAGAGTTCCACACTCAGCATGGGGTCTGCTTGTGCTCCTCCTCTCTCCCTCTCCTTCTGCCCTTCCCCACTGCCCCCCTCCAAATAAAATAAATCTTAAAAAAAAAATGGACAAAGCTGAGTGAGTGATGGCAGTTGGAGCTGATGGAATCAAGAGAAGTGAACAGTTCCAAGATGGATGTTGTAGTTCAAATCACTTGCCCTCCTGCTCTCTCCAAGACAACATTCATGCGGGGGAAAAAAGCCCTCAAATTACCTTTGCACACTTTTCCCCCAGTGAAAACAGCAGAAGGGGTTGCTTAGGCCTGATCCAGAAAGTAGCTGTAAGTGTGTGGACCCAAATAGCATTGGGACAAAATGATGTCAGTTGTGGCATCTGTCATCGTGTGGCAAGAAACACCATTTGCAGAGTCCTCAGACCCAAGTTCTTTCCTAGGATTCATTCGGAGGATAGCAGGGGTGATGCTGGAGAGTGTGGTTTTAAAGCTCCTCCCACTTATGCTTATTACACTTACCTGACCACAGAGGGAAGAAAACCACAGGGACGCATGTTGGGCTGCTTTTCTTCAGCTGGATATCCTGAAGCAAGAAAATGTTAAGTGATCCCACTCATACAATCTCACACGACCCTTAGAGGGAAAAGGAGCATTCTTAACAATTATGGGTTGAAGTGTGTCTCCCAAAAAGATATGCCTGTGTCCTCACCCATGATACCTGGGAATGGGCCCTTATTTGGAAACAGGTCTTTGCAGCTGTAATTAAGGTGTAAGTTATGATGAGGTGATACTGGAGTAGGTTGGATTAGGCTTTGGGTTTTTTTTTTTATTTCTTTTTTTTTTAAGATTTTATTTATCCACTTGACAAACAATGATCACAAGTAGGCAGAGAGGCAGGCAGAGAGAGGGGGAGTGGAGAAGCAGGCTCCCCGCGGAGCAGAGAGCCCGACGCGGGGCTTGATCCCAGGACCCTGAGATCATGATCCGAGCCGAAGGCAGAGGCTTTAACCCACCGAGCCACCCAGGCGTCCCTGGGGTTTTTTAAATATTTTATTTATTCATGAGAAAGAGAGAGAGAGAGCACAAGCAGAGGGGTAGTAGGGAAAAGGAAGGGGAAAAGCAGGCTCCCCGCTGAGCAGGGAACCCGATGTGGGGCTCAATCCCAGGACCCTGGAATCATGACCTGAGCTGAACTCAAATACTGACCGGCTGAGCCACCCAGGTACCCCTGCAGGGTGGATTTTAGTCCAATCTGACTCATGTCCTCACACGGTGGAGACAAAGGGAGAGTGCCATGTGCCAATGAAGGCATGGACTAGGGTGAAGGCAAGGATTTTCAGCAACCACCACCAGAAGTTCTCAAAGAGAACACAGGCCTGCAACACCTGAATGCTGGATTTGGGCTTCCAGAACCATGAGAGAGTAAACTTCTGTTGTCTTATGCTTGCCCATTTGTGGTAATGTGTTAATGCAGCCCAGCAAACAGATACACTAGGGCTTTTAAATTGAAGCAAATTTGGGGTTTTTTTGCCGGAAGTTCAAATTTGGGTTTGGGTATATATATTTCAGATGTGTGAGAAGCACACCTTTCAGTACTTTCATGGATATACATAACTTTTATTTTTTTTTAATATTTTATTTATTTATTTGACAGAGAGCGAGAGCGATCACAATAATCAACTTGTAGGTAATCCAATGGCTCTAAATTCATATGTTTCAGTAGAAACCCTGAATGTAAATGAGCTAAATGCCCTGATTAAAAGACACAGGGTATCAGAATGGATAAAAAAAAAAAAAAAAAAAAGACCTGGGCGCCTGGGTGGCTCAGTGGGTTAAGCCACTGCCTTCAGCTCAGGTCATGATCCCAGAGTCCTGGGATCGAGTCCCGCATCAGGCTCTCTGTTCAGCAGGGAGCCTGCTTCCCCCCTCTCTCTCTCTGCCTGCCTCTCTGCCTGCTTGTGATTTCTCTCTGTGTCAAATAAATAAATAAAATCGTTTAAAAAAAAAAAACATCAATATGGTGTCTACAAGAAACGTTTCAGACCAAAGAAACCTCCAGATTTAAAGTGAGGGGGTGGAAAACAATTTACCATGCTAATGGATATCAAAAGAAAGTTGGGGTGGCAATCTTTATATCAGATAAATTTTAAGCCAAAGACTATAATAAGAGATGAGGAAGGACACTAAATCATACTTGAAGGGTCTGCTCAACAAGAAGATCTAACAATTTTAAATATCTATGTCCCTAATATGGGAGTGGCCAATTATATATACCAATTAATAACAAAAAAACAACAATAATGCAGTAATAGGGAATTAACACCCCCCTTCATTGAAATGGACAGATCATCTAAGCAAAAGATCAACAAGGAAATAAAGGCTTTAAATGACACACTGGACCAGATGGACATCACAGATCTATTCAGAACAGAGCAAACAGAATACACATTCTTTTCTAGAGTACATGGAACATTCTTCAGAACAGATCACATCCTGGGTCACAAATCAGGTCCCAACAGGTACCAAAAGATTGGGATCATTCCCTGCATATTTTCGGACCACAATACTCTGAAGCTAGAACTCAATCACAAGAGGAAAGTTGGAAAGAACTCAAATACATGGAAGCTAAAGAGCTTCCTACTAAAGAATGAATGGGTCAGCCAGGAAATTAAAGAAGAATTGAAAAATATCATGGAAACAAATGATAATGAATATAAAACTGTTCAAAATCTTTGAGACACAGCAAAGATGGTCCTGAGAGGAAAGTATATAGTGATACAAGCCTTTCTCAAGAAACAACAAAGGTCTCAAGTACACAACCTAATCCTACGCCTAAAGGAGCTGGAGAAAGAATAGCAAAGAAAGCCTAAACCCAGCAGGAGAAGAGAAATAATAAAGATCAGAGCAGAAATCAATGAAATAGAAACCAAAAGAACAGTAGAACAGATCAACAAAACCAGGAGCTGGTTCTTTGAAAGAGTTAATAAGATTGATAAAACCCTGGCCAGACTTATCAAAAAGAAAAGAGAAAGGACCCAAATAAATGAAATCATGAATGAAAGAGGAAAGATCAAAACCAACACCAAAGAAATACAAACAATTATAAGAACATATTATGAGCAATATTATGACAGTCCAGAAGAAACAGATGCATTCCTAGAGACACATAACCTACAAAAACTAAACCAGGAAGAAATAGAAAACCTGAACAGACCCATAACCAGTAAGGAGCTTGAAGAGTCATCAAAAATCTCCCAATAAACAAGAGCCCAGGGCCAGACAGCTTCCCAGGGGAATTTTACTAAACATTTAAAGGAGAATTAATACCTATTCTCCTGAAACTGTTCCAAAAAATAGAAATGAAAGGAAAACTGCCAAACTCATTTCATTGGGGCCAGCATTACCTTGATCCCAAAACCAGATAAAGACCCCATCAAAAAAGAGAACTACAGACCAATACCGTTGATGAACACAGATGCGAAAATTCTTACCAAAGTACTAGTCAATAGGATCCAACATTACCTTAAAAGAATTATTCACCACGACCAAGTGGGATTTATTCCTGGACTGCAAGTTTGGTTCAACATCCGCAAATCAATCAATGTGATATAATACATTAATAAAAGAAAGAATAAGAACCATATGATAATCTCAATAGAAGCTAAAAAAGTATTTGACAATGTACAACATCCTTTCTTGATCAAAATTCTTTGAAGTGTAGGGATATAGGGTACATACCTCAATACCATCAAAGCCATCTATGAAAAACCCACAGCGAATATCATTCTCAATGGAGAAAAACTGAGAGCATTTCTGCTAAGATCAGGAACACGTAAGGGATGTCCATTATCACCACTGCTATTCAACATAGTACTAGAAGTCCTAGCCTCAGCAATCAGACAATAAAAAGAAATTAAAGGCATCCAAATTGTCAAGGAAGAAGTCAAACTCTCACTCTTTGCAGATGATATGATACTTTATGTGGAAAACACAAAAGACTCCACCCCAAAACTGCTAGAACTCCTACAGGAATTTAGTAAAGAATATTTTATAGTTTATATTCAAGATATAAAATCAATGCTCAGAAATCCATTGCATTTCTATACACCAAAAGCAAGCAAAAGAGAAATTAAGGAGTTGATCCCATTTACAATTGTACCCAAAACCATAAGATACCTAGGAATAAACCTAACCAAAGAGGCAAAGAATCTGAACTCAGAAAACTATAAAGTACTCATGAAAGAAATTGAGGAAGACACAAAGAAATGGAAAAACATTCCATGTTCATGGATTGAAAGAACAAATATTATGAAAACGTCTATGCTACCTAAAGCAATCTACACATTTAATGCAATCCTATCAAAAAACTATCAATTTTTTTCAAAGAAATGGAACAATAATCCTAAAATTTATATGGAACCAGAAAAGACCCTGAATAACCAGAGGAATGTTGAAAAAGAAAACCAAAGTAGGTGGCATCCCAATTCCAGACTTCAAGCTCTATTACAAAGCTGTCATCTTCAAGACAGTTGGATACTGATGCAAAAACAGACACATAGATCATTGGAACAGAATAGAGAGCCCAGAAATTACCCTCAGCTCTATGGTCAACTAATCTTTGACAAAGCAGGAAACAATGTCCGAAGGAAAAAAGACAGTCTCTTCAACAAATGGTGCTGGGAAAATTGGACAGCTACATGCAGAAGAATGAATCTGGACCATTTCCTTATACCACACACAAAAATAGACTCAGAATGGATGAAAGACCTCAATGTGAGACAGGAATCCATCAAAATCCTTGAGGAGAACAGAGGCAGCAACCTCTTTGACCTCAGCCACAGCAACTTCTTCCTAGAAACATCACCAAAAGTAAGGGAAGCAAGGGCAAAAAATGAACTATTGGGACTTTGTCAAGATCAAAAGCTTTTTCACAGCACAGGAAACACTAAACAAAACCAAAAGACAACTGACAGAATAGGAGAAGATATTTGCAAATGGCATATCAGATAAAGAACTGGTATCCAAAATCTATAAAGAATTTATCAAACTCAATATTCAAAGAACAAATAATCCAGTCAAGAAATGGGCAGAAGAAATGAACAGACATGTCTGCAAAGAAGACAGCCAAATGGCCAACAGACACATGAAAAAGTGCTCTACATCACTTAGCATCAGGGAAATACAGATCAAAACCACAATGAGACACCACCTCACACCAGTCAGAATGGCTAAAATCAACAAGTCAGGAAACAACAGATGTTGGTGAGGATACAGAGAAAGGGGAACCCTCCTACACTGTTGGTGGGAATGCAAGATGGTGCAGCCACTCTGGAAAACAGTATGGAGGTTCCTCAAAAAGTTGAAAATAGAGCTACCCGACAACCCAGCAATCGCACTACTGGGTATTTACCATAAAGATACAAATGTAGTGATCCGAAGGGGCATGTGCACCCCAGTGTTTATAGCAGCAATGTCCACAATAGCCAAACTATGGAAATAACCTAGATGTCCATCAACAAATGAATGGATAAAGAAGTAGTGTGCATATACATACACACACACACACACACACACACACACACACACACAATGGAATACTATGTAGCCATCGAAAATAAATGAAATCTCGCCATTTGCAACGACATGGATGGAACTAGAGGAATTATGCTAAGCAAAATAAGTCAATCAGAGAAAGACCACTATCATATGATCTCTCTGATATAAGGAATTTGAGAAGCAGGGTCAGAAGTCATGGGGGCTAGGGAGGGAAAAAATGAAACAAGATGGGCTCAAGAGGGAAACAAGCAATAAGAGACCCTTAATCTCACGAAAAAAACTGAGGGTTGCTGGGGAGCAGAGGATAGATAGGGATAGGGTGGCTAGGTTATGGGCATTAGGGAGGGTATGTGCTATGGTGAGGGCTGTGAAATGTGTAAGTCTGATGATTCACAGACCCATACCCCTGGGGCAAATAATACATTATATGTTAATTAAAAGATTAAATTAAATTTAAAAATAAAAAAACTAATCTTTTTTTAAAAAATTGGAATTCACAATTATAAGCACATGTATAAACACAAACATAGACATACATGAAGACATATATACAACTTCAAATTATAGTTTCAAAATAGTATCCTACATCTATTCTAGTATTCTACTATTCTAATAGTATCCTACATCTATTCTACATCTATACTAGTTGCTTGTGTGGGAATCCTTCCCTTGTATTTCTCAGGGTCTTTGGTCAAGCAGATACTGGAAAACATATTAAACAAATGAACATCATTAGTAGCAGCGTATTGATAGAGATAGATGATTTTTTAAGGGGAAAGGCATTTGTCCAAGTAATCCTTAATTAAGGACCAAATCATAAATCAAAGAGCTGGGAGGGAAAGTGAGGCTCATGTCTAGTTTTCCATGCCCTATCCTCTATGTCATCCTGAAGCAATTCTCCCCCATTCTGGTTCTATGTGAGTATTGTGGGGCTCAGACAGAGAAGATAGATTAGATTATAGAAATCTTGTAGATACATACATTCACATATGTATATATAAAATATATGAGGATATATAATAACGTATGGAAATATATATATCTTCAACATGATAGAACAGGCAGAAAAATACATACATTGGGGCATGTATTAGTCCCATTTAGTTGGCCAAACATGGCCAGTCTCATTTTCAGCTATGAGTAGAGACTTGGATTTCAGTGTTCTAGAATCTCACTTTCCATGTTCTCCTGGGTTTCCAAAGTGTTTGCAACCACTCACATATTTCCCTCTTGCTCGATTGGAGGCCACCTGGATAAGTCATTCTCCTGCCTGAAGAGCCTGCAGAAAAAATGGTGACTAGGGCAGGCAAACCCTCAAGTTTCCCTACTCTCTCCTCCTCCTCCTTGAAACTGCCCCCCCCCAGTTGCTCAGTGAAGCTCTTGCCCCATGGGTGTGGTCCAAGGCTGGGCCACAGGAACAGGAAGCAGCCACTCCCACTCCCTCTGGATGCCAGGACCCTTGCAGAGTCAAGTTCACATGTGTAAGCCTGGCCCTTCATCTTCTGCCTATTTATTACTTTTAACGGGCACCATATGCAATCCATTGATTTTTGTTTAACGTTTTTCTTTTCCTTCCTGGACCTTCGTAAGCTCTTCCCACCATGGCAGGCAAACAAGCACAGCTGGGGAACACTCCCCATCATAAGAATCTGGTTCCTCTGAAGACTTCTCTTTGGATCCACATTTAGATAGGGGAAGAGTGTGCTGGGGGGGGTACGGGGGAAGTAGGGGAAGTGGATGTGTCCTGGCCCTGGCGGGAGTGACATCATTCTAACTTATCAAAGGGAGCCAGGGCTAGGATAAATTTATGGGAAACTGCTGTCTCTTCCAACCGCATACATGCTATCTCCTTTAATTTCATGATTAGTGTCATTTCATCATTGGAAAAACTAAGCCTCTTCCTGTTCAGTGGCATAAAGCTAATATAAAATCAAACATGTGGTTCCTGGAACTATTCACACAATGTTTTTGAAAAATTGACATAGTTCAATAGTTGGGCAATAAATTTCCTTCCTAATGAGACATTAAAAAGAAAGTGAACATTTGATGCGATGCCCAAGGAGAATTAGCTATTGAAGATTTATAGGCAATCTGTGCAAATACTGTCATTTTTGCCAATGAGTTTTTAATTTTGGTTTGATAATGTCCAGGTGTCTATATTTGCCTGTGATATTACATGCATAAAACTAGAGTAATAGACATATATTGTCTGTCTTCCACCTTGAACAGTACCTGTCCCATGGGCACGCTCACAGCAGAGTTATACAGATCTGTCCTCACAGTGACATACGTACAATGACACTAAATAAAGACAGGCCTCTAGCCACCCAAACCAACAGATGGCATGGCGGGAAAAAAAAAAAAAAACACAACTCCTTAATACAAGTTTTCCCTTGAGAAAGATGGCCTTCCAAACAAGGTGTGCAGAGCTTCTCTGCTGAGCCCAGGATACCTACCCATTCAGAATGTTCATGGCTTGAGGGCAGGCATGACCTATAGGAATATCTTGGGTCTTTCAGCAATAAGAGGCCTGGAATTCATTTCCTACTAATGTTCAGATAAAATCCTCCTTGTGTGGGATCTTTCTGGAAGCCTGGTTGTAACAGGCCTTCTATGTTGTCGTAAGGGAAGCTATAGTGACCCTCTTCTGTGTCCTTTGCCACCATTATGAACATTTGAGTGGCTTTGTGTATTGAGGTCTTCATGTAATACTGTTTTCCTGCCAGAAATATCAAATGGAAGACCTTGGGAATAAACTTCAAAGGTTTTGCTAATGATCAGTCACGTACACACTGCCCAAGCAAGAGGAGCAAAACCATCCATTCTTTAAGTTCAAGTCACCTGTTGCTATCCATATGGAGCCTGGGGTCAGAGGGTGACAGGTATGGTCTTTCTCCTCTATTACCTGCTCTCCCTCTCCTTCTAAAGCACAATGGGTCTTTTCTTCTAACACTGGGGGCACCCACAGTCACCCTTCTTCTGGTCTGCTGGGGGTCTCCAATGAAAAGTATAATATGTACACAGAAAACTCAGTTCTCCTACCAGATCATCTCTTCAAGCTCCCTGTGTTATCAAACTCTAAGAAATGTCTCTGGTAGAGACTAAGTGATAGAAACTATGTAAAACATGTAAGGTATTCTCCAGTCTTCAAAGCTCTAAACATATGGTAGAAAGGGAGGATGCCTATGGTAGTGATAATAATGGTGGTGTTGATGATGTTGATAGTCATGATGATGGTGGTGGTGGTGGTGATGGTGGTGTTGGTGATGGTGGTGATGGTATTGATAGTGGTGTTGGTGATGGTGGTGATGGTGGTGATGGTGGTGATGGTGGTGGTGGTGATGGTGGTGATGGTATTGAGGATGGTGGTGGTTGTGGTGATGATGGTGGTGATGGTATTGAGGATGGTGGTGGTTGTGGTGATGATGGTGGTGGTGACGGTGTTGGTGGTGGTGGTGATGATGGTGGTGTGATGTTGGTGATGGTAATGGTAGTGGTGGTCGTGGTGGTGGTGGCAGTGGTGGTGGCAGTGATGGTGGTGATGGTGTTGACAGTGGTGTTGATGATGGTGGTGATGGTGGTGATGGTGGTGTTGGTGATGGTGGTGATGGTATTGAGGATGGTGGTGGTTGTGGTGGTGACGGTGTTGGTGATGTTGGTGATGGTAATGGTGGTGGTGGTCGTGGTGGTGGTGGTGGCGGTGATGGTGGGGATGGTAATGGTGGCCCCAGTGGTAGTATTTCAGCATATTATCATTTCTTACCTTCAGGTTCCACATTCCTCTGATAAAATACCCTATTGCTTAACAGAAAATCTCTTCCATTGCCTGGTGTCAAACCTCCTTGTCTATGTTCCCCGGAGCCTCTCTGAGACTACAAGAGGAATCCTGCCTGGGCTTCTACTGGAAATGAATCTGCCAGCATCCTGACGTCCCCAAATACACAGAAATCATGGAAAGATAACCCTCCTGGCTTTCTTTACTCTTGTTACTCTCCCTAAAGGCTGAATGGCCACCCTGGAAGGGCAGAGCTGAGAGGGAGAGTCAGCAATGTGGCCTGAGGAAGCCTGTCTGTTTTCCCGCTGTCAATCCAGACTCAAACCACAAACCTGCCGGCAGCTCTGGTAGAAAGCTTGGTGCCATCTACTGGCCATCTCGAGTATGACACCCTGGAGGTTCCAGGGTCCTGAGAGGGGGTGTGTCTGGAGGCACACACCCTTAAGGAATCACCCGCTCTGCACAAGATGCTGTGTGTACTCTGAGGGCAGACAGTGGACAGACAAGGTCCCTGCTTCACAGGCTTCCTCAAAAATCAGGATCTGGGTCCGACTGGGGTCTCCTGGGGGAAAAATTTGGGAATGGGACTCAAGAACACTTGAGAAGGCCTTGAATGACGCAGGGTGCCTATGCACCCCAGAGTGTGCTCAGTGGAGGGCTAGGGGTGTGAAAACCCTGAGAGAAGCAGGGTACATTTTCTGGAGAATTTATTCCAGTCAAAGACTTGGAAGGAAAAACTGTAACAGTTTTAAAGATATTTTAAATTAAAACAAATGCATATGTAACATCAAGTATATGGCAGAATTTGTACAATTTTTAAAGACAACGAGCTATCACAGACATTTTCCACTTGCCACAGGCATCTGCTGCCCCCTGGAGGTCAGGGTTTCTAAGCGGCGGAAGTCTGAGTTGCAGCGCAAGTCGGCCCTGGGAGAGATGGTGGGGGGCAAGATTCAGATGAGAAAGGACCGCTCCCAGCCTGGAGAGGGGCCAGGAAAGAAGAGGAAGTGATTTTCAGTGCTGTGGCAGCCTGTGCCATGAAGGCACTGACATCCTAGGCTTCCTGCTCCAGTATGCTGCTGTCAGAGGCTGGATGTCGCCTGCAGCTGGAAGTTCAAGGTCAAAGGCACTGCCAGCCCAAGAGAAGGCTGACTCCATGTCACCACTCTCCAGCACCGTTACACAGGAGCGTGGGCAGGCACAGCAGGGCTTGCTGGCATCGGGGGTGATTGCAAACAGATGCCCCCTCCGGGAAACAGTGGCAGACGCCTGCACTTTCATCCACCGCTCTCCAGTCACTCCTGGTTTCCCGCTCGCGGTATAACCCCGGGCCAGAGAAGGGACCCCCACCCCATTTCGGCACGAAGGAAAAAAGAAAAGATTTTGCGATGCCTCGTCCCTCGTGTCAGTCGAAAGAGCTTAGGTCAGAAGGGGGACAACTGGTTAGAATTTGACCTCTTTTATTCCCCAAACATTCATGAGGTGAGGTGTCTTTCCACTGAGAATACACGCTCTGGAACGCCTTGACCATGGTCACTTGGTTCCTACACCGGGTCTGTTCGCCTAGTCTCTTTAAGAAGTATGCATATTTTTCCCTGTGGAAATTTCTACCCCACCCCCCACCCCCACTTGTCAACCACAAGCAGGGCATCGTTTAACTAATCATCATTTTCTCAGGATGACCAGGCCAGCAGCTGTCTTGCTATCTGTGCTAAGCATGCCCTTGGCTTTGGGAAGGAAGTCCACTGGGTGTTTTTTAGAGGTAGTGGGAAGAACTGTATGCAGAATTCCTCCAGTGAAGAGGTTTACCACTAAATCTTCTCTCTGCAACATAAGGCTAGACACAGCCTAAAAGGCCAGTGTCAACTTTTTCAGCTAGAAGAATGGAAATTATTTCCTAAAAGAACCTGACTGCTCCAGGGTCTAGGACATTTTGTTTCTGGTGTGTGCCTCCCCCCAACACACACACCCTGAGAAGACAATATATTATAGAGTTTTTTTGCAGACTCTGGGATCAAACTAGGTGCAGACCCCAGCTTACAGGCTCTGTAACACTGCACAAGTTACTTAACCTCTCTGGGCTCAGTTCCCTCACCTTTAGGAGACACTAATGGCACTTACATCACAGGATTGCTGAGGCTGAAGTGAGATAATCCATGTAAAGCTCCATGATTAGCACAGTCCCTGGCACACAGTAAGTGTTAGCTGTTGGGATTCTGGTCCTGTCCAGTCCAGCTACTTAACATGTCTGGCTCCTGATTGCCATCTCCCTGTTCCATGTCAGCCTTTGGTGTCTAAGTCTTTCCTGCATCTGGGCTCTCTACAACCGACTCCCAGTACCCCCTTGGACCCCACTCTGTTCCTCTGCTCCTGGCTTTCCACCCTGCAGGTCCTGGCACAAGAGGACCCATCTCTCCTGGAAGCTGTGACGCAGGGAGTAGACAGAGCCCACACAGCAGACAGAGCTCCTCCTGGGGCTTTGCCTATGACATGACAGTGCCTTGAGCTGCAAAGCCAGAGAGCAGGGATGACGTGGCAGCAAAATGATCCCACTCAGCGAGTTCAAGGCCTGAACTGTCACCTGACTCATGTACCATCAACAATCGCCTGATGAAAACAATGATCTTCTAAGGAGGGAATTGGGCATTTAAACAAGTGGCTTTCAGTATGCATCATGTTCAAAGCCTCCAACCTGTGGCTTTCATCCCTGATGGAAAGTCCTAGAGGACAAAATCCTCCCGGATTCTGCAGCCGGAGCCTACCTCTGCTCCTCAGACTAAGGGTGGATGGTGGCAGGCAGAGGCTGGGAATCTTCCTTGAAATCTAAATTTCTTTTCACTTGGCATAAGAAAGGCATGCAGAAAGAGACCTGGGTGTCGGGGTCCATCTTCCTTGGCTCCTTCCCTTTCATACTCCTGGGAGAGTCGAGGACTTGCTGCTGGCAATGTCAAGGGCCAAGGTAAGGCACCTGTGCTGGTTCCGGGCAGGTGAGATGATGCCGATTCGTGCAGTCCTAGACACGTGGTAGGGACTCACCGTATCATCTGTTAATTCAGAGAGAGATGTGTGCTCCCAGGAGAGGCTCATAGAAGATCATCCATGAGCCCAATCATTCTGAATAGCATTTACCAAGTACCCAGTATGAGCCAAATGCCAGACCAAGCCCAAAGTAACAAGACACAGGCTTTCTACTGCAGGGACCAATGGCTCAGAGGGAGGCCATACAGCAGGGAGGACTCAGGTGATGGGGATACCACAGCGAGAGTATGAGCCAATGGGACATTGCGCTGGTCGGCCTCTTTGGGGCCATTTGCCACCTTGAGCCTTCATGGCACTTTCCAAACACTTGCCTAGGAAGGGCCATGGTTCTGGTTACTGATGTTTGGCATACAGGGGTGCCCCTCAGCGTGATTACCAATTTTATGTGTCACATGCAGTGACCTACTTGGGACAGGCAGTAACAAGAAGTCTCCTATCCCACCCTATTTGAGCACCTGCTAAAATCCGGCTTGAAAAAAGCCCAGGAAGTGCCTGGGACAGGGCCAGGTCTTTGCAGGGGAGCTCAAGAACACACGATGGCTGTAAATTTGCTCCACGATACTCAGATGACAATAAGAAAAGGGCCACATTGAGAGTGATTATTAATAGATACGTTTTTAGTGACATCGAGTTACCTTTGAAGTCTTTCTTCCTGTAGACTCTCTCTATATTTCTGTTCAATGCTATTCTTAGGATTTTCCCTCTATAATAGAACCCCCCTTCATATTTCCTGCAGTGTCGGCTTGGTGGTTGCATAGTCTTTTAAGCCTTGCCGGTCTTGGAAACTTTTTCTCTCCATCCATTTTGAATGTCAGTCTTGCTGGAGAAAGTATTCTTGGCTGGCTGCATGTTCTTCTCATTTAGTGCCCGGAACATATCTTGCCAGCCTTTTCTGGCTTGCCAGGTCTCTGTGGACAGCTCTGACGTTATTCTGATGGGCTTCCCTCTGTAAGTAAGGCTCTGGCGGCTTTCAAGAGATTATACCTACAATTTTAATTCCTCGATTTGACTATCAGGTGTCGTGATTTTTTTTTTTTTTTTGGAATATATAATCTTGGGTGGAGACCGTTCAGCCTCTAGTACATGAACACTGGTTCCATTTGTGAGATTGGGAACATTTTCATGAAGGACTTATTCCACTATATCTTCTAGACTTCTTTCTTTCTCCTCCCCTTCAGGGATTCCAATAATTCTGACATTGAAATGCTTCATGGCATCATTTATTTCCCTGATTCTGTTTTCATGGTTTCTAAGCTGTTTGTTCCAGGCTTCCTCCTGATCCTTTCTCTCTGTTTGTCCTCCAGGTCACTAATTCTATCTTCTGTCTCAGTTACCCTAGCTTTGAGAGAGTTTAGATTAGATTGGAACTCATTGAGAGCATTGTGAACCTCCTCCTTGGTAGCTTTAAGCTCCGCCCTAACATTGTGAACATCCTGTCTGGTCGCTTTCAGTTCGGCCCTCATCAATTCCGTTTGGTCATCCATGGCTTTCTGCAACCTAGCTATTGTCTGGATAATTGTTAGCCTGAATTCTCTTTCCGACATATTGTCTAGACAATATGAACCATCTCAATCATGGTTCGAAAGCAGAGGTTTGTTTAGGAAGGTCATGTGACATCCTGGGGATTGTGTGGTGCCCCAAAAAATGGGGATAAGGCCCATCTTGAGCGTACAGGGTGTGCTCTGTTACTATTGTTCCTTTTTTTTTTTTTTTGAGATTTTATTTATTTATTTATTTGCAAGAGAGAGAAAGAGCACAAGCAGGGCATAGGGGTAGAAGGAGGAGGAGAAGCAGACTCCCCACTGAGCATGGAGCCTGACCCAAGACTCCATCCCAGCACCCTGGGATCCTGACCTGAGCCAAAGACAGATGCTTAACCAACTGAGCCATCCAGGTGCCCCACCATCCCTCCTTCTGCTAAGTGGCACTCCCGTGGGGCTGGCCGTCAGCCCTGCTGCCTGGCTAAGCACAGAGGTTCTCCACGGCACCTACTCCATGCAGTGAGGGGTCAGCCAGAGACTCCCTCTCCCTCTCCACCCCAAACCTTGGGTTTAGTAATCTGTCTAGAGCAGCCCAAAGCCATCCCCGCCTCTGGCGGCAGCAGGTCAGTAGGACCCAGGACCACAGCATTTGTGGACCATACCCCACGCCCCCTGAATCACATACACAAATCTATTATCTTCCTAGTCCTGGGGGAACCCAAGGGCATCTTCTGGCCCAAACCACTTCTGCAACCTCCCTTAGCTGCTCCAAAGACCTACATCCCCAGACAAAGCCAAGATGGACTGGGGGGTTTACCTCCCATGTGCCTGGCAGGTGCCATTTTGACTCTGAACTGCTAAAGCTGTTAAGCCAGGAGAGCCCTGCATGGGGATGGTTCAGCGGCGGCTCAGAGATGACGGAGGAAAACACCACTCATTCTCATGAGCCGTGAGGATAACATTTGTTTCAATAAACATCCTGTCCTGTGGTCACCCACAGGGTAAAACATTGCCCATGTATGTTTTTTAAATATTTACTTATTTATTTTTAAATCAGAGAGAAAGGGAGCACAAGCAGCAGGAGTGGCAGGCAGAGGGAGAAGCAGGCTCCCTGCTGAGCAAGGAGCCCCATGCGGGACTCAGACCCAGGATCCCAGGATCACGACCCGAGCCGAAGGCAGCCGCTCAACCGGCTAAGCCACCCGGACATCCCTGTTCATGTATGTTTTACACAGACCATACGCAAGCACTTAATTCCTGCTGCTGCGGTCCTGATTTTGTACTGCAATTAACAAAGTTCTCAAAGACTCTCAAAGACCCCGTTTGCCGCCACTTTCCATGAAAGCAGGTAGCTGCCAAAAAGACAATGGCCTTAGGAAAGTGTTACTGGGGCACCTGGATGGCTCAGTCAGTTGAGTAGTCATAGCAGCTCTTGACTTCCGCTCCTGATGTCAGGGTCATGAGATCGAGCCCCACATTGACCTCCACGCTCAGTGTGGCGTCTGCTTGAGATTCTTTCCCGCCACCCCTCCCCCACACTCACTTGCTCTCGCTCTCAGTTTTTAGTATATGTGCTGCCGAAGCGAGCACTTGCTCTTGCTCTCAAATAAGTTTTTTTAAGTGTTATTTGGAGCATGAAGGGAACATAGGGATTGTTTGTAAATTTTTGTTAACATTTTTCCCCTGCCTAAAAACAAAATATTTGCATATTATAAAATGTTCAAAATATTACAGAAATATTTTGTCTAAGAAGGAAAAATCTTCCAGAGTCTCACCTGTCAGAGTTAAATATCAGTAATGGCGTGGCGCCAATTCTTCCAGATACTTTTTCTCGAGAGGCATATTTCAATTACTTCTTAAAAAAATAAGATCATAGTACACGTGGAATCTTTTTTCAAGCAACAGATCTTGGACCTGCCAAAACAAGGAGATCTCCCTGCCCCAGTCTTCCTAAGAGCTGCGTGGTATTTTATTGTAAACACCATAATTTATGTGTAACCTGTCTTCTAGGGGCTGACATTTTCTCTACTCACATTACAAGTGAATCATGGAGGGGTTAAACGGCTTGCGTGGGGTCAGATGGATCTTTAGAGATAGACCCCAGACTCAAACTTCCCCTTGCCTCAGGCCAGAGATTGTTCCCTAAGTTTCTAATTTTTATTTATTTCAGTTTCCAAGGGCAGGAGCAGGGTGTGTAGCAGAGAAGGACTTTTGGGTCAGCTTTTGTCCCAGTGATTCCAGAGAAGATCTGAGGACAACCGGCTGTGACAGCTAACAGAATGCCAGCCAGGTCCTTTCATTAAAGAATAAGTTAGGCACATGCCATCCTACTGAATTAGTAAGAACATAAAGACAAAGAACATAAAAGAATCGGGGGAGGGAGGGGGACTAGTGTCTGGTCCTTAAATCAATTTTTGATAATGAGTGTCATATATTTAAATGTTCACACATAATCATCACATTAGCATTAACTATACCATCAAAGACAATCTGATTACATAATATGCTTCTTCATGTATCACCGCCATGAACTTGTTAATACATGTAATTATAAATGGAGAAGTAGATTGGGGGTATATCCAATAGAAGCCTCTGGAAGTCTGAGTGTGATTTCCTGCTGTTTCCCATCAACTTGAATGAAACAAAGCTAATGACTGTCCTGGCACCATGAGGCCAGGACACACTGTCTGGCTGTCCCTCCCAGGCCTCATAGCAGACCTCTTTTGTTGCTTTTCAGGGTGTTTGTGGTCTCTGTGGGTCTGGGTGGCATCCCTGGCCACAGGCTCGTGCCTGACTTCCCAGCTTCTGTGGGGGAGGGGTGGGGGAGGGGCAATAGGAGATTCCTGAGGGGTGCTCAGATCAACGGGAACTAAACCAGCAAGAACTGAAAACGCAGACCTAACTCTGGTCCTGAAACCTCAGGGGCTGAGCAGCTCAAATATTCCCCCACTGTGTACATGCTGCGTGTACTGGGGCTCCAACCCCACTAGACTCCCTATGGCTACAGATGCCTGTGAGGGCTCCCACGTCCTATGCTCGCCCACTATCCTCATCCTACTCTCTCTCAGTGTCCCTATATTCACACTTCTCTCTGCCACATGGGCTCCCAGACTCTAGGACATGCCCTGACTCTACTCACCAGACCACCACCCCCCGGACACTGATGCCCTCCCCACTGCACTCAGGCCCCACACCTGCTCCAGTCCTGCATGTCCCCGCCCACCCGCTGCAGAGGCCTCCCTTGCCTGGCCCCACTGGACCAGATGGTTTGGGATGTACGCAACTTGTTTCTATCAGACTGGATGCTGAAGGCATCTACTTTCATCGATACCAGCTCTTGGAGCCAACAGGTGCCTTCAAGGGGGACCTACTGGATATAAATGAGGAAATTTCTGATATTCAGTCTTGAAGACAACCCATGCCTATGGTGAGAGCAGTGTTGCATTATAGGAAGTGTTCAGGTCCTGGATTTAAAACCCCTTCTACCATTTACAACCTGAGCCACACTGAGCACGCCCCTTCAGTCTCCGGGTCTCCATTGCATCATCAGGCTTGTTTGACAATACTGTGCCAACCCTCTAGTACACGGCAGATGCTAATAAATGGCAGCACTATTTATTATTACTGGCTAATCATCAGGTGCACACACTGCACCATTTCATTTCTTTTTCTATCCGTGATTCTTTCAGTTAAAAAAAAGTAACCAAAACTGTCTAGAATATTTTCTGTATTTGTCAAGTTGCCCTTTAAAGATTCATCTAAAGTATTACCTTATTTTAGCAAAAGCTCAAATGATGAAAATTCCAACTATCAGTTTTTAAGACTGGTTTCTGTTGGTGTGAAGTTTCCACTGAGCCCCTGCATCGAACGCTCTCTCTCTTGCCCACGTGACTAGGGGCAATCTGTGCCTCCCCGTGCTCAGGCTGTCCACAACCTAGGTGTAATGCATCTCTGAGCTTCTCCTCTTTGAGATCCAGCCCAGAGAAGACCCATCAGTGGCTTGTTGCCTGGGTATCCTTTGGTGGAACTCCCTCTAACCTTTCAAATGGAAAGCAGAAATCCAGTAATGCAAGTCTTTACATTCATTTCGACCATGAGAAAAAACAAGGCAATTCCTCAAAGAGACCTTCTCAACCAAACCGTCACTGGGATGTGGACCTTGTGTCTTCCCTGAAATGGCTTTCAAGGTTGCTATTTGATCTTTGACCTTGGTGTGACTCTCACTCCAAGACTGGGAGAACACCAGTTTGGTAGCCACACTCAAAAGAACTGGGTTTCAGCTACTGCTCCCATGATATGGAGAAAAGGAGGTCAGAGTTGAGAATCATGGGGAAGGAGAACAAGTCTTCAATATCACCCCAAATTTTGCTTCTCTCACCGTTTCTTAGCTCAGCTCACTGGGTAGATCAGTTGCCTGAATTTTCATACGTGGGCACTGCAGAGCTTCGTGCACATACCCAGCTTGGTGGGGGGAGACGGAGTACCCTATGAGCAGAGGGGCTAACCCAATACTTTGACTGAAACTAGAACTCTAGTTAGAATGATTTTTAATGGTGGAAGGCAAAGACATTCACAAGCCTCTTTCTTCAGGGGCACCTGGGTGGCTCAGTCAGTTAAGCATCTGCCTTTGGCTCAGGTCACGATTCCAGGGTCCTGAGATCTAGTGTCACACCGGGCTCTCTGCTCAGCAAGAAGTCTGCTTGTCCCTCTCCCTCTGCCTGCCACTCCCCTTGCTTGTGATCTCTCTCTCTCTGTCAAATAAAAAAATAAATACAGTCTTTAAAAAAAGACTCTCTCTTCAAAGGAAATCTTTTGTGAAAGCCTAGTACACAGAACAGGTGATAGAAAAGCTAGTCCCGTATTGTCCAGGTCAGGAGAAAGTAGCCAGATTCAGACACATAGAAAAAATCAGATATAAAGCTAGTCCTATCCTCCTGAAGTTGGAAAACTACCAAGAAGAGGATGGGGTGTGGGTTTTGGATTCTGAGAAACCTCAGTTTGAATACCAAACCTACCTATTTACTAGTTATTTGCCCAAAGGTAAGTGATTTCACTTCTCCCAAGCAAGGCTCCTAGTCTGTAAAATAGAGACAGTAATACTGATCTTACCTTTTTCTGAGCAGCTGTGATAAGGATTTTCACAATCACAAGAAAAGCATCCTGCTCATCGCTGGTGCAAGAACTGTGGGTTTCTCAAGCATTTGGATGTTTTCTCCAAATTTCTGACTCATTTAGCTCTTATCCAACAGTTGAAAACTTAGTTGCCAAATCAACCCTTGTTGTTTTAATTGCCTTTTCTCTATTAAAAATGTTTCCATGTAAGACTCGGCCTCCACAGCCCTAAATCCTGAGCTATCATTATTCTGAAATAGCACAGTGGGACATAGATCATATTGAGAAGTATTAGGCTAAACAGAGCTTTTAATTGCAAATGGAAGATAAATGAAGATGGGCTCCTCTATGTGTGTGCACACGGAAATTGACAGCCCAGATGGTGATAGGAAATTGAAACTGCTACCTGCAATGCTTGATATGAATTACAAACTGATCTTCCATAATAGCCCAAATATCTCTAAAGACGTTTAATGTAACCATTCAGTAGCACACCCTTTGTAAAAAATAAATTTGCTTTACTGAATGTGTAAATGGATTAATTGATAGAGGATCATGGAAGCCTTTGCCACAGTGTTGATAATCTTGTTAATAAAACATCATGAAATTTTTCTAGGGGAAAAAAATTCAGTTTTCTGATTTTAACCTTAACAAAAAGGGAAAATGTTCCTTGCAATGACAGCAAAACTAAGAAAAGCAGGAGAAAAGCATAAATCAATATAAAAAGTAGGCATTCATTAATCAGAAAACAGGATTGAGAACATGGTAAAATAAACAAATGTCTAGATAATGTGATCAATGGAAAAGAGAAAACAGATACTGAGAATCAGGAATCAGCAAAGGGATATAAACAAAGATCTAGAAGTTACTTTAAATCATGGAGAATATGTATAACTCTGTAATG